>NC_089783.1:4982176-5007176 GCF_040412425.1 Macrobrachium rosenbergii | reverse complement strand
AGGTACCACAGTAATTCTTGGATAAAAGGACAGTCACCACAGTAATATCTGGATAAAGGGGATAGACAGCACAGTAACAACTGGATAAAAAGGACAATAACCACAGTAATACCTGGATAAAAGGGACAGTTACCACAGTAATACCTGTGTTAAAGGGGACAGACAGCACGGTAATACCTGGTTAAAGGGGAGAGACAGCATAGTAATACCTAAATAAAAGAGACAGTCACCACAGTAATACTAGGATAAAAGGGACAGACAGCACAGTAATACCTGGTTAAAGGTGACAGACAATACCTGGATACAAGGTGTAGTCACCAGTGTAATACCTGGACAAAAGGGACAGGCAGTACAGTAATACATGGTTAAAGGTGTCAGGCAGTAATACCTGGATAAAAGGGACAGTCACCACAGAAACACTCGGATAAAAGGACAGTCACCACAGCAATACCTATGAGTTCACCCACGACTGTTCGGAGGGTGAACTTCCGCATGAAAAAGTAGAACTGTCAGTCGTACCATCAACAAAAATCCTCCCCTCTCCCTTCCCCTCCTCCCCTTCCCCCCTTCCCCTCCCTTTCCTTTTTCCCTCCACCCACATGTAGACTGTCATTCAGAGTTTTATTTTCATGGCTAGTGCTGGGTTGGTCAGTTAGTATATATATATATATATATATATATATATATATATATATATATATATATATATATATATATATATATATATATATATATATATATATATATATATATATATATATGTAAAATATGGTCATATGTAATTCTATAGCCACAATGCCCTCTTAGTTCTATTCTTCGCGCTTTTTGGATGATATATATACATCCAGACGCAAAGAAATTGAAGACTGATTGCCGGTCGCAATCAAGTCTTCAATTTCTTGTGTCTGAATGTCACTTTTACATCAAAAACGCACATAAGAGGGCATTGTGGCATTGATGGCTATATATATATATATATATATATATATATATATATATATATATATATATATATATATATATATATGAGCCTCGGTGGCTCAGTCGGTTACAGCAGCAGCTTCGGACTTCGTAGAGGTCTGTATGGCGGGTTCAAAACCCGCAGCCGACTGGTCAGGAGAGGCAGACACATATCCGTGTAGACATCCCGGGATTATATATGTAATCAACGGAAAGGTTTGCTTAAAAAGAATGGATGTTACAGACTAAATACACACACAAAACAAAGCCACTACAACAGTCTAAAAACATAACAAACATCTCACACGTCTCGAACTCTCGCCATGGCAATGACTTCTCGCTGCTGGGAAGAAAGGGCGTTGGGTCGGGTATGATACATGAAAACATACGTACCCAAAAGCGATGTCAGGCAGGGAGCCGATCGAGACCACAGGTTACCCCAAAGCCAAATCAAAAAGTCCTTCAAAGAAGGCATTGCTTACCCCCATACAAAAATGGGAATAAAAGCACGTTAAAAAGAAGAAAAGAAGAGATATATATATATATTATATATATATATATATATATATATATATATATATATATATATATATATATATATATATATATATATATATATTCAGAAGATGAGCCCTATTCATACGGAACAAGCCTACAGGGGCCATTGACTTAAAATTCAAGAATCCAAAGAAACTGGTGGTGTTGGTTAAAAGTAAGAGGTAAAGGTAAATACAAAATGGAGAGATCTCACTTATTAAAAAAAATTATTTTATAGATTAATAAGTAGATAAAGATTCATTAAAATGCAAGCAGAATCGTATTAGGGTAGTAATGCATTGCATCTTCGCTTGAACTTTTGAAGTTCCTATTGCATGACATCTTCAGGGAGACTGTTCCACAGTCCGACAGTGTGTTAAATAAAGGACCTCTGGAACCGAGAAGTTCCACAGTGAGGCACATTTACTGCATATTGGTGCTATTGCTCAGCAAATCTAGCTGCTCTCGCAGGAAAAATGTGATAAGGGATTAATTGAGAATTTAAAGAGTGTTGTTAAAATCAAATTTATGATAAATTGACTAACAAGAGATCACCCGTTGATGGTCAATGTCATAACTGCTACTAGTGGGAAACAGAAACCTACCACCACGAGCCACTCTATCTGAAGGAAAAAATCTCTGGCAGAAGCAGACATCCTTACCGGAGAGCAGTATTCTAGTAAAGGAAGGAAAAATAACCTAAAACAAGTCGCACTGATTTTGTCACTCCTTTTAATATATGAGCCCTTTCGTATAATACCTAACTTTCCTACGGCATTTCCTGAAACTTTCATTAGATATTTCTCAAAAGTAAGACGTGAGTCAAAAGTTGCACCTAGAATAGATAAAGCTTCAGACTCATTCAGCAGAGTCCCATCGACTTGGCGGGGAGGATGGGGGTAGAAAATCTGTACAAGATCTGCAACAGTGTATTCGTTTTACTGGAGTTCAGCCTCATACCCAGCCGACTACATCATTCACTAATCTGCTCTGTGTCCCAATTGAGACTCAAGGCAGCTTTATTTATCATAAGTGGAGGCTTTACTACACCCACAAACGTAGCATCATCTGCATACTGAACTATCTTGTTTTCCAGATCAACAGCTATATCACTTGTATACACTAAAATAGCATTGGGCCAAGAACACTGCCCTTTGGAACTTCAGACACAATGGGTCTTGGTTTGCTAAAGATCCCATCAACAGCAACTCAATACTGCCTACCTGTAAGGAAATCTTGAAATAAACCTAAAACATAACCACCCACTCCAAGATTCTTAAGTTTAAAAAAAGTGCCTAGTGATTTACTAAATCGGAAGTAGCACTAAAATCTATTTGAATTACTCAACACTTAAAACCCTTATCAAGGTTCTGTTGCAAATGGCATGTCAAATTTTAAAGAGCATCGCAGTTATCTAACTGCTTCTGATATGCATATTTACTTTCATCTAACAATCTTTTAGATTCCACGTACTTATAGAGTGTCTTAAAATAAGTTTATTTGCAACTTTGGAGAACAGAGGGGGAATAGAAATTGGCCTGTAGTTACTGCAGTCTGCAGATAGACCACTCTTTGAAACAGGCACTATTGCTAAGCTTGTGCTTATTTGCAAGGGTACTACGTCATCATAAGAAGCTATAAACTCTACTAATCTTAGAATACAACACACTAGAAACTTTTTTTTTTAAACAAAGGGAACAAACCATCAGGATCTTCTCCACCCCAGATATCAAGATTATCCAGAATTTTCCTAACACCCTTAGAGCAAAATGCAAATTTTGTATGAACAGGTTCAGGATGACCAATGTCAGGGAGAAAGACATCCTCGGCTGATTGCTGAGCTTCAAAAGCTTGAGGAAGCAGTTCAGCTTTTTTCCTTAGGGCCAGTAACTAATCTACCATCAGCTGTTAGTAGTGGAGGACTGGAAGATGAGCCTAACCCGAAGTTAGATGATGCTAACTTGGTCCACCACAGATGAGGCTGAGCAGTTCCTTCAAGTCTCCTGATGCTAACTTGGTCCACCACAGATGAGGCTGAGCAGTTCCTTCAAGTCTCCTAATTAAGGAATTACTGTAATTCATCTCAGGTATGTAATAAATTCTATTTGCAGCATGGCGAGATTCAACAGAAATGGTGTAATTTTCATGTGAACGATTTCGTCTCCATGTGTTGAATTTGGTCAGTTTGTCATGGTAAGTGGTTCTGCATGCATCATCAAACCATGGCTGGTCATTTGTCCTGAATTTAATGACCTATCTAGGGGCATACCTTACTAAAATAGACATCAGCATTGCATTTATCTTTTTCTTGGGATCTGGATCTGATATAGCATCTGAAATATTAAGTGCCTGACATGCTTCAATTATGCAATCCCAATTGGCTCTAGATTACAGCCAGAACTTTTTTCCAGTAGTGGAATTAGGAATATACTGACTAACAGATATGTCCATCTCAATGGCGCAGTGATCGGAAGTGACAATATACTCACAGACCCTGGACTTGACAATAGCTGGAACATCTGTGAATATGAGGTCTAATCTATTACCAGAAATATGTGTGGGTTCCTCAGTTAGCTGGACAAAACCGGAGGATACACAGAACTCAAGAGCAGACTGGCCATGTTGATCTGTGGAATATCAATAAAGCCACTTACTGTGCTTTGCACTGAAGTCTCTACAAATTACAACTGAAGCTTTTGAATCCTGTGACTAAGCCATACTATAATCCTCCGCAAGAAACAGTCATATAAAGAATCGTCAGTATCTGGATTGTGGAAAACAACAAATACATATACATTGTGGAACTTACTGAAAATCTTAAAATATAGAATTCCATGGCAACTACACTCTGAAGTTTTTCTGATGATATATGGGCCATCCAAACTTACTGCATACAGCCATACATTCCGCATGCAGGATGATAAATGAAATCTGGGCCATCAAACACTGGGATTAAAAACTCTAGCTTTATCTTGTTACTACTTACAAGTGTCTCAGATAAAAACATCAAATCGTAGATGTGGGCACAACTCTGGAGATCAAGAAGATTTGACCTTAAGCCTGGAATATTTGAGTAAATTGCTCTGCAATTTTTATTACAGTAATGAGCAGCAGCAAATTAAATTAACAACATAAAATTAGTAGCAAAGCTATTATGCAAATAGACTCATGACAACAGCAGCATAAGAAAGATCAAGAGAATAAATAACAATAATAATTATATATATATATATATATATATATATATATATATATATATATATATATATATATATATATATATATATATATATATATATATATAATATATATATATATATATATATATATATATATATATATATATATATATATATATATATATATATATATATATATATATATATATATATATATATATATATATATATATATATATATATATATATATATATATATATATATATATATATATATATATATATATATATATATATATATATATATATATATATATATATATATATATATATATATATATATATATATATATATATATATATATATATATATATATATATATGTATATATATATATATATATATATATATATATATATATATATATATATATATATATATATATATATATATATATATATATATATATATATATATATATATATATATATATATATATATATATATATATATATATATATATATATATTTATGAGCATATATATATTTAGGATGTGAGTACTGAACCCTGAAATAATAGTTTATCCTGATAAGAAAAGGAGTAAGCCCAAGAACTAAAAAAAATGCAAAATTAAATAAGATATGGTAGGTTACCAAGTGAAAATGGGTTTCTTAACAATAATTTATTATTTACAATCACAACATGAAAGAAATTACCAAGGAAACTGGACACTTTCACTAAAGTAAGTAAGCTGGGAATTTACACATCAGCAGTGATTGAGTGAATTGCAATTGCGAATAATAGCAACATGCAAGTGGACCTCTGACCCAATTTAGGCAATAATTCAATCAGCTCCAGTAGGGCAGAAATTTACAGGCAATCAGGAACACAGACTCATGGCTATGCTGGCAATTGCATCAACAATCCCCCTGGAATGAAATAATTCGTTATAAGAATAACTCTATAACCGAATAAATGTAAAAATTGGAGGGAGATTCCTTACTCTACTCACTTGCTAGCAAGGGGTGAGAATGATGTTATACACTGTCAAGAAATTTCACATGGGCTGTAGATACACTGTTTAGGTTGATGAGACAAATAATTACTTGAGTAATGAAATGTGAGAGAGAGATAATAAAATGAGTTAAAGAAAAAGATAGGGGCCAAGCAATCTCCCTTCTGGGGCACGTTACCTTCGTTGCTTCTTGGTTTTAGAAGTGATCCAAGGTATCGATATTGTCTGGGAATCAGAGGGAATAAAGTGTGAGTAACAAAATCACCCCGGCTCTGGGGTTGTCAGGCAGGGAGATTATCTGATATGACTATCTCCTAGACTGATCTATCTTGAATTGCTTTTATGGTGGACCTCCGTGTTTGGGGGTGGAGGCATTGCTTCAGGCCATGGAGGCAAATTTCACACAGAAATTAGGAGAAGAGGATTGGCCAGCATAAATGTTTGGAAACTCAGTGGGTGGTAAATGGGAGTTGAGATAATGGCAGGGAACAGCTCTCTAAATCCGCATGTGTTTTCCCTTGAGACTCATAAGGCCCCCTCCCTAAAAAGATGAGACACTTACTGGCCAACAACTCTTCTATCACTCGTACGTCTATAGACCCCTCTCTGCCTGGTATACCTGCCTGGTATATTTTGCCATAAGGGCTTAATGGTTAGCAATTCGGCAGCATTATTCATAAAAACTCCCCCTCTAAGCAGACATTCCACTCCCTTTCAGGCATGAAGGTATGCACTAACACTCCGTTGAGATTGGTTACGTTAAGAACATCCCCAAATGGATCATTACATAATGCAATTTGGAATTAGTTTCAGATACCATCCTAACTTATCCCATGGGGTGAAGTAAGCTTGCTAGCTAATTTAACTTAATGTCTCTAACACTAGCTTAAAGGGTGCCTGTATTTATTTAAAGATACTGTCTGTGGCATAAAATGAGCTGGCAGATCTAGTGACTCAAAGACATAAAAGACTAACTAAATTTCACACAGAACTAGGCTAACACAGCGCAAAAGGATAACTAGTTACATGCATAGAATAATCTAAATTATAACGGGTCAGTTATTTATGTCATAATGTACATGGACATGAAACTCTTTAACAATATAAGTTTATTAGCATGAAACATTGCCAGATACATAGGTTATTAAATTTATACTACATCTACGGAATACAAGAAAATGTAACAACTTCAGAAATTAGTTTGGACATGCTAAAGAACAGACTTAGCAAAGTACAAAATATATTCTTTCAATACAACACTACTCATTAAAGATAGGAGACAACACTAGACGTCCTTTAGGATTAGGAACTAGGATTGCTCTATAATATGAGGCACTGTTACAGCTATAAAATATGAATGCCACGAGAGCTCTATTGCTTTAGTGACTACCTGACCTCCTACGCTCCGTACTTCTTTTCATCCCCTCCTGCTTTCCTCCTCACTTTAGGCTTAGGTATCCTGGCTGTAACCTGGGCACATGGCTCCAGAGGAGGTTGAGGAAACCTGGAGTGACAAAAGATATACTGTTATCTGGCAAAACAGGCACTGAGTCAGCCACTGCCTCGGTCGCCTGCATCAACCTGGACAGCAGTGTGCTAACTTGTTCTGCTAGCCTTTGTTGTATGGCCTCCATACTGGTGATCAGCTTCAACAGGACTTCTTGTAGAGATTCATCCCCTAGAGGTTTGTCTACTAGGGACTGTGATGAAGTAGAAGAATTGGATGTAAGTGTGAGGGGTTTGCAGGTAATGAGGACCAACTCAGGTATGGGTTGTGAGGCAGAGCTGGGGTACGAGCTTCCTCTGAGGTCAAGGGAATCTGGAAGAGACCCAACTGAACTTCGGGCTGGCTCTTGGTCGGACACTGGCAGTGGTGCCAGGCCAGTAGACGAGAGGGGGGCCTGATGGGAATCTCCTGAAGAGAGATCGGTAGTGTGCTCTGACACTGACTCTAATGCAGACTCAGGCACAGGGTTTGAAAGGGGGACATCAATGGCCTTGGGACCGTAAGTGTCGGTGTCCATGCTTGTATACTTTGAAAAGACACAGAATCTGACTCTCTGGGAGGCTCAGTGACAAGATTGGTTAGAGCACTACACTGGGCAGGCATTGGTACTGGCTGTAGCTCAATGGCCAGGCTGGAAGTAACATCAATGACTGACAGAGACGCCTACAGGGTAGGACCCCGGGCTGACCCAGTGAGGAGTTGAGGAGGGGGTATCCCTTGCTAGGAGGAGGTCATAACCTCCAGGAATATGGATCGAATACTCCAATGGTCTGTGTGGTCTAGTGACCCTCAATTGAATAGTCAGGAAGGTCAGCTTCCAATCATCAATGCTTTCAATGGTTATAGACTGGTTTTCTTGAATGATGGCCCCATAGGGCACTCTGTTTCACCTTATAATGGAGATCTGGGTGCCAGTCTTCAAAAGCTAAGACGTGTTTAGCATGATAATGACCTCTATGAGGTGCGACATAAATAGGGTCCACAACTGAGGGTCTTAAGAGGATGGATAAGTTGCCGGTACAGCAACCACTGCATCGGGCTTCTTGTTAGGGCAATTCCTGTAAGTCGTAGAATGCCCGTATTCTTTACAGTTGAGGCAATAAACTTTACTATAGTCTCTAGGAGGAGTGGTTGCAGTGGGAGTAGACTGGTAATTCTGATTAGAGGGGCTGTTAAATGCCCTACTTTTTTTACAATTGGCACACACAAGTGGCTTAGAAGGTCCGTTTCTTGGTCGGACAGCTAAGACAGTGGGGTCAGAAGGCACTATGTGCCTATTTGAAGTACTGGATGCTGGTGGTAAGTCTCGTATGCACTGGCTAGGCGGCAGCACTGAGTCAAGGATTTGGGCTGCTTCTCGCCTATGTATAAGGCCAAAGGACCAGGTGCATAGTAGAGGAACTCCTCAAGCCGCATCCGATTTAGTATATCTTCGATGTTTTGGCGCTCCATGGATTCGACCCACCACCACAAGGCTTGCTTCTTTTTGTAAGACCAGTCGGACCATGCCTGACCAATCTCCTTGGGAAGACTTTGCTGTTTCTGCCTCCAGCACTCAGACATGATTTTGTATGCGATTGCTACAGCCTTCTTTACCTTTTCAAGGTTTCCCTTGTCACCATTCATTAAGGTGTCCTAACCCTTTTCTGTCATGTGTTTTGCAAGGAGCATGGCCTTCTCAGTGTCTGTTGGATTGTACTCAGATAAGAGCGTTTCCACCTGATCTAGCCTTACTTTTGGTTCTGCTTCACTCCTCTTCGGCGTGAGGTGGCTGGTATTGGAGATAATGAAAGGCGCAGAGTCTGGGGCGGGATTTTCGGCTCAGTGTTGAGCCATGCCATGGAATTGTCCTGTTTGGTTTTCTCGATCTTGACTTCCTTTTTCTTCAAATCTAGTTCATGCTGCCGCTGCTTCTAGGCCTATTTCTCCCTCTCCTCTTGTTTCAGCCATTCCAGCTGCAATTTGTACTCTCTTCTTCTCTGGATTTTTTAGTGGTAGTAACTTCATCCTGAACCCACTGGAGCAGCTGTTCTCCCTTTGATGTCATACCCTTCCCTACCTCCGTAAAAATTTTTTAATCCTCGGCAGACATGCATGTTAATGCTTTAAAGCTGGGCCTGATCTTCACCCTCAAATTTTTAAATCTTAAGATATGTCACATTACAAGATTTACCTGCAGATGTAACTGAGTTCCAAAGAACTGAATAATTCAAAGGCACACAAAGGTCCAGACTGGTTTCTTAATTAAGTAACATGTAGTGGACGATGGAACATATCGCTCATTAATTCGAATAATGTCATATCTCAAAAATCCTCATTTTTCACTAGAGAGGTATTTACCTTTTGACACATGATTACAAATATTCGCCAGCGATTGAAAAACTCTGTATTGACTTATTTGATGCAAAATTTGTTAGTGAAGAGAACTAAGGCAGTCTAGACTTAACTTTTTCAAATTTAAATATTATTGTAGCAGTTTTAATAAACATGATACGAACTTGTGACGTTATGAATCCAAAACTAAAGACAAAGTTGATAATAACAACAAATAATACGTTATATCTACAAAACTATTGTGTTTTAAAGGAAGGATTTTTAGTAAAGTGAATAAAATGACGCTCCTTCATTGTAGTTAGCAAATGATAAGGACAAGAAAAACGCTGAATAAACTTTCAGATTTATTCTGTAAAACATAGCAAAATAATCAGCATCTCTTGAATAAAAAATAATTCTCATTTATAAGCAGAGACAAAAACATAAGAAATAACTTTGGTCATTTTAAGCCTCAACGAGACCTTTATTAGACTAGAACTAAGTCTTGGAAATAGCAACATTATAGATAGAAAAAAGAGCAAACATAAATGTTTATTCATGTATCTATGAAAGAAAGAAAATAATAATTCCATCCATGAACATAGAAAAAACATAAGCGATGTGAAATAACATCTCATAAAGTTTTTAGCTACCTGTTTAATTATTACCTTTGGCAATTTTATGCTTTTGGTGAACGTTTCTTAGACTAAAATAGTTGAACAGACAAAAATGCATTGTAACAGAAGTATCTAATGAAAGAAACAAATAAGTAGATGTTCTAAAGGTTTTCATAGAAGGGCTTGTACTGTTTAGGGATCAGATTCTCAGTGCACAATTTCATTAAGCCATCTTTCTTGGCCAGGATATTCAGGCTTCGAATTGTAACAAGGTATCAGTGTCACACCGTCGCTCTTCTTCTTTTTAAGTACAATCACTTCATGAAAATCCTTCTGATAAGAGTTTTTGCAGAAAACTGAGCAGGGTGACTCGCTTGATAATTTCAAAGCTTTAATCTGGTTCATCTTGATGCCTTTCATGTTCAAAAGAACCCAAAATCTGTTGCAATCAGTTATATGTTAAGGAAATCTTCAAAGGTCATTTCTTTTACTTTGAATGGTTCTCCCCTCTTTTTGCTGTTCTGATTCCGGTAATGAAAGTTTCAGGCAGGAAAATTGGCCGACTTTTTCGAAGCCTTTTCATATTTCGTTCAATGAGCGAATGGGCAGAATCGCCCTCATTCTGGTGTGCCCTCGAATCAAGTACTTGTGAGTAACAGATTTAATATTCAAAAGTTGACTGCGTATAGGTACAATGAGAGCATGAATTTGTTTTCTGCTGGCCACCACAATTATCAGAATAGCATGTTATATCAGTAATTCCCTTTTCTGAGCATTTTTTCATGAAATCTAGTACACAGCTACCCAATTCATTCACGCCTCTGTGACCATTTGATTCGTCCCACACATAGCAATAACATTCATTGGACTTTAAATCATAGATAGTGAAGTTCAGAACGTTGAGCTTTGATGTATAGTAGAAGTGAGAAACTTCTCCTTTGGGGAGAGAAGACTGCTTGTAGGTCATACACTGCGACAGCATGGGTAGATGGAGTAGTTGTTTTGTCCACATTTTTTCGTTTCTGGAGAGCTGCTTCTCTAAGTGATGTTGGTCATAATTTTCTTTCAAACTCTGTTTCTCAGCATCGGTTGCATTATGAAACGCCTCGCAGGTATCACATTGGTCTTTTTAGGGCTGAAAAATGAAATATTGTATTCATTTTTAAATATGTTATAGTAGTAGGCATAATTTACATATTCAACTTTTTCTTCTTTACAAATGTTCACATAGTCTCTATGAAGTTCTGCAACTGTTTTATTGCCATCTATGAATTCTCTCGATGTATTTGCTCTCATGTAGTGGCTTTCTATTCTTGGGATGGAATCGATGTGTTGTCGTACTTTGTCCACAGTAGATTGGTCGAGACCTTTAGTCTTGGTGTGCTGTCCTCTTTTTCAGGCTCCATAAGGACTCCTACCACTTTTGCCCTTTTTCTCTTGTACTGTGCGAATAGGCCTGTCGTTGATATCTAAAGTATTTTTGAAAAATAATTTGCAAACTCTCTTTTTCACCATCAACATTGAAGAAAAAGCATTATTCAGGTTCCTTGGAGGTCGCTTTCCACCAACACGAATATATCTGTAAGAGGGCTCGATTTGTTCCATGCAATTTAATATGAATAATCGTTGTTTCTCTAAAGATCCTAATTACCAATAATCACTAAATATGGTTTTCTCTCTTCATTTGAAAAGGTTGAAAAGCACTTAAGCCTACATTTTCAGTGCAAGGAGGCTTCATTGCTCTTGCAGGTCTCTCCCGGTGATTCTTGGACGCCATCTTGTAAGATTTTCCTTCATTTCTAAGTTTTTTCTGTGCATTTCTGTACCATGTTTGTGGGTTTCTCTTTCTTTTAAAACCTTGTTTCTTCGCTGGACTATTGAAGATGCCTTCTGTACCACTTTGATCTCCTGAATATTCATCACTATCATTACTCTGGTCTTTTTCTGTAGTACCCAATAATTCTGGCTCGGGAACATAATCTTTGTCTTTAACAGAATCGTCTGAATCCAC
The DNA here is from genome assembly GCF_040412425.1 of Macrobrachium rosenbergii. NCBI lineage: Eukaryota > Metazoa > Arthropoda > Malacostraca > Decapoda > Palaemonidae > Macrobrachium > Macrobrachium rosenbergii. The sequence goes on along the minus strand of NC_089783.1, from coordinate 4,995,036 downwards.
TAAAGCAGAGGAGGAAGTGCTTGATTCTGAGGAAGAACTGCTTGATTCTGAGGAAGAACTGCTTGATTCGTCATCAGACGTGTCCTTAGGCAATTGAACATTAGAATCAACGTAGTAGTTCTCGCCCAAATCAGAATTGGTAAAATGTTCTTCATTAGAAACTAAGTTTATGTGGGCTTTAGAAGTAGATGGTTCTCCTTCCAAAGAGGTGTGAGAGTCCTCATCCATGTTCTTACTCTGCCTTTGCAAAGAGTCACTGGCTCTTTCTTGTAACGATCCTAAAAAATGGAAATAAAGAAGTTAGCATGAGAATATATATATATATTTTTTAATGCGTGGAAAAATTCAAAAGATGCTAACAATTTGAAACAAAGAAGTTAGCAAGAGAATTTTTAACCCTATTTAGATCTGGTTTTCTTGCTCTGTCTGTGGGGCGTGTTATCAGTTGAAATCAAATATATTCAAATTTCCTTATTATCAAGTTGTGATTTAATTTTTTTTTTTTTAAGCTGTAAACTGATGGGATAAGCTCCTGGCTTTCATCTAGCCCATGGTTGTGAAAAAGAGAAAACAAAGGGACTCAAGACTTTAGGTGATGATAGACCTGTCTCTTGAAAGGAAGAAAGATTATAAGTATCAGGAAAAACACCTGCAGGAAGATTGTTCCAAAGCCTAGAAGTGGTAGGGAAGAAATATTTTTAATAACATGAGAAGTACCATTTTCTAATATATTCATGTGCAAAATATTCATAATATCTGCTCTCAAACGTAGTGGCAGAAATAAATGAAATAATTTTGAGAACAGCTATGGAGGCCATTGCAGGGAGAGAAACAAAAAATCAGGATAGCACACAAAAATCACAAGTATTTTTCAATGAGGAATTCAGTTGTAACAGGATAGAAAGTGAGCTTGTTATGAGTTCAAAATAATACACCAGATAGGATTAAAGCAGCAAATATTTACGACTTAATACTCATAGATTAATCACAAATTACCTGTGTCAGCATCGTTGAAATTAGCTTTAGGCCTATGCCATGGGTATTCTTCGCTAGAGCTAACTTCAGAAATTTTTCCCCGCGTCCATTCATTTTATTGAACACAGATGGAGTGGGCAATATCTGCAAAAAAACTAATAGTTTTCAGACAATCGGCACATCTTTGCTAGATTGGTTGAATGTTTGGTAACTATAGTGTCATAATTCAAAATAATTTTAATGAATTATTTCACACGTCTTCATACTTCAGATTTAAAACGACCCATTTCTACCTAAGTTCAATCAAAAGGCACCTTTACATCCTAATTTTGTGACAATAATGACACATCTACAGATAACCAACAAGAGTGTCCGCATTTTCAGTTGCAGAATGTATCATTTTGTTTTTACACCCAACAAGGGTGTCTGCATTTTCAGTTGCATGTTGTATCATTTTGAAATAGTTTCCAAAGCAGCTAAGTATGTCTCAAATGAATATTGTATTAAAACTAGAATAATACACTGTAACACTAAATAATCCTTTACAAAAGATACTTACATTCGCTTCAAGATGGGCACATCAAGACATATGTCACTTCAGGAATAAGCTCGCACACCCATTCCCTGTGAGGGTCGAAGCACAACAAAGATGAGACAGTGTTACCACTAAACTATTGCGCTATTGGTCTGGTGCAATGGAGACATTTAGCGCCACCATTCGGGTAATTTTTCAAGTAGAGATATGACATTTACACAGTTAAAAAGCTTGCATTTTGAGGAATATGATGTGTACTCAACTCAAAATTCTCGATTTTTGAGATATGACGTTATTCGAATTAATGAGCGATATGCACTCTTGTGTATAAAGAACAGAAATGTTTACTTGCCCACAGACACAGTGGTAACAGGAGCAGAGATGTGGTTCATTTAGAACAGATTAAATAAATAAACATGCAGTGCAACAATGGCATGCTAATGAGAAGTGTGGAACACACAAAAAATATAAAATCACAAAATGCACATTTTTAAATAAGTACAGGTTATCAACAGGTTTGTAAAATTCACAATTTGGGTTTATAGATAACACTGGAAAATTCCAGTAAAATACTGCCCAGTACATAAAATGGGTTTGCTTTATTTCTAGCAAAATTTCACTTATCTAATGCGCAACGGCAATCAACACTCACGGGGATAATAGCAATAATTATATTTGCATCTCTAAAAGTGTAGCGGAAGTCAACACTCGCAGGGACAGTGGTTTTTATAAAAGGCCATGATTTTAGAAATTAATATCTGACACGTAAAATTAATGTTTGCTAATTCTAATGACTTGATTATTATAGAGGTAAAGGTTGTATAATTAAACCTCCCTTGAATGACATAAAGTGTAGCTTAAGAATGTGTAATAAAAGATAATAGCAGAGGTAATAAAAGTTATAAAGATTCCCTATTATGTTATAATGAATGATATGGCAGCGATCAATTGCTTTTTCAGAAGAGGAGGTACGTAATGTTTGTAATTATTTTCAACAGCAAAATGACTGGATGTAAGTAACAATAATAAAAGAAATTGTAAAAATTAAAGATGATTTCCCGTAGTGATATCAAACCTACGTAAACGTTAAATGGAAATTTACATATTTGCGCTCAATGACAGCACAAAGTGTTTGACAGTGATTCTTGAAACAGCTGCCTGGGGTTTGACAGGTGAAGGATGCGAGTGTTTTTCCCAGACAGCTGATAGTCAGGGCAAATCGCCGCCATTTATTTGTAAACAATCTTGTCACGTGCTTTTGTTTCCAACAAGAGCGGGTCAGCTGAGCGAACTTCGTCACTCGATCAAACACACTAATGCCCACACTCTCGCTGTATTTTACCAGATACAAGGAACTACATGAAATTTCTGATGGATCAGTGCATGCCTGTATATAGAAGTGAATTAGAGCTTACAAAAGCAAAGAACTACTTTACTAGGCTAAGAATTTTAAACACAAGGTTATTCTTAACACGAAAACAACAGTTCAGCAGGATTCCAACTCTGACTCGCCAGCTCCTTGGTGAGTGAACCTAAATGACTCATTGCACATACGAAAATATACGGCTGCACATACAAAGTAATAAAACCTTTCTTATTTATGAGAAATACATATACTTGTAATGATCTACTTTGTTGCAAGCAAAATTTATGCAGATATTAGGTAAATTATATGCAAATAACACAGGGGCTAAGCTACCTAAGAATTATGAGAATGAGCGAAACTTTTCTGATGAGTGAAATTCACAGATGCACATGGTGGATGTTGTAGCAGACATAGCTGGTCTGCTGTGGAGCGAGTTGCTAACTGTAGGATTCCTACGCCTTGTCGATGAAATGAAAATTCCACTGACCTATCAAAAGAGAAAATTGTACACTTTTCTCTCTAAGGACATGCAGTGAGCTCATCTAGCTAATGGTCAATACTACTACCTGAAGGCTAACAAATTTCATGCAAGTGGCGACATGAAAATGGCAAAAACACTAACTTGCTAATTTCTTCCTGACTGTGTGTCGCTCTCCTACCAACTCGTGGGTGCTAAATTCAACATGCTTCTCCGCTGTGATACACTTTTGCTCTCACTGGTTTGAATTTATTCCCTAATCACAAATCAAAATACACCGTACATTGGAGTGCTAATTTTCTTCTTATATAGACATGATACACTTTAAACACTTTAGTTCTAATACCTGTTACCTGCCCTGCTGATTCCAGATTGCCTTTTAAGAATTATATCAGGTTTGAATCAATTGCTAAAAAATTTACAGGGAGTAATTTTTTTTATGTTAAATCTAATCCCATTTACTAGCAACTTGCTGGCAAATGTTGTCACTGTTATGGGCTTACAGTGGGGGTACGTACTGGGCCTTGAAATAATAATTTATCCTTACAAGAAAACCTGTTGTAAGCTCATACACTAAAGAAATGCGAAATTAACAAAGCAATGGCAGGTTGCTAAGTGAAAACGGGGTTCTTAACAGTAAATTACTGTCAGTAATTATAATATACAATGACAACATGAAAGAAATTACCAAGGAAGCTGGACACTTTCACTAAAGTAAGTAAGCTGGGAATTTACAGAATAGCAATGATTAAGTGAATTGGCCAAGGCATTACGATTACAAATAATGGCCACATTCAAGTGGACCTGTGAGCCAATTTAGGCAATAATTCTATCAGACCCAGTAGGGCGGAAATTTACAGGCAATCAGGAACACAGACACATGGCTATGCTGATAATGGCATCAATAATAATCCTGGAATGAAACGATTTCAGGTAAGAATAGCACTGAAACTATACCCTCTCTATAATTGAATAAATGCAAGAATTTGAGGAAGATTCCTTACTCAACTCACTTGCTACCAAAAAATTGAAATGATGTTATACACTGTCAGAAATTACACACATGGGAGTAGATACACTGTTTAAGAGAGAGATAATAAAAAGAGTTAAAGCAAATGATACGGGAGGAACAATCTCCCTTCCAGGGCATGCTACTTTCGTTGCTTCTTGGTTTTAGAAGTGATCTAAGGTATCGACGTTGTCCGGGAATTGGCACTTCTGTCTAGCGTGAATGAAGTGAGTAACAAAATCAGCCTGGCTCTGGGGTTGCTGGGCAGAGAGATCACCCGGTATGACCATCACTTAGATTGATCTGTCTTGAACTGCTTTTATGGAGTAACCTCAGTGTTTGTGACATCTCGATTGGGACTGGAGGCATTGATTCAGGCCATTGATCAACTTTCACCCAGAAACTAGGAGAAGAGGCTTGACCAACATAAATGTTTGGAAACTCAGTGATAGTGAGTGGAATCTGGGATTAAGGCAAGGGACACCCCTCTAAATCTGCAAGTGTTTTCCCTTGATAAACATATGGGCCCCTCACTGAAAGGATGAGACACTAAATGGTCAACAACTCTCCTATCACTCATAGGTTTACAAAAAATCTGTCTTTCCCTACCTGCATGGTATATTTGCCATAAGGGCTTAATGTTTAGTTATTTGGGAGAGATATTCATTATATATATATATATATATATATATATATATATATATATATATATATATATATATATATATATATATATATATATATATATGTATATATATATATATATATATATATATATATATATATGTATATATATATATATATATATATATATATATATATATATATATATATATATATATATATATATATATATATATGTATATATATATATATATATATATATATATATATATATATATATATATATATATATATATATATATATATATATATATATATATATATATATATATATATATATATATATATATATATATATATATATATATATATATATATATATATATATATATATATATATATATATATATATATATATATATATATATATATATATATATATATATATATATATATATATATATATATATATATATATATATATATATATATATATATATATATATATATATATATATATATATATATATATATATATATATATATATATATATATATATATATATATATATATATATATATATATATATATATATATATTATTATGATTAACAAGAATTCGCTAGCAAATTACCTCCCCCTCCTTTGTTGTTGTTGTGTTTCATTTATCGTTGTGTCGGCCGATCGATAGACCATCTGTCTATCGACTTAAAACCAAGGGTTAAAAAGATTAAAGGCGCCTTCCCATTTTTGATAAAGATCTTCCGCAAAAGTAATCTGGCTTGGGCGCTTCCTACAGGCCAAAATCCTCCTGGCGGCAGCAGGTGCACGAGTCAAAGCATCTGTGATGGACGCCCCTGCCCCATAGGAGGGGATAGTGAAAAAGCCCACGAGGTCTCAGACACACACGCGGGCTGAAGATATGGAGAACTTGTGAAGACGTCCTCAACCGATGCCCTGCATCCCAACCACGTGGTCTCTTCCCAAAGTGCATACTCCTCGTGCCCTTCAACCGTATTCCCGAGCCCACACGCCATTGCTTGAGTTTCCGAGATCCCCATCGCTTTGCCCTTTACGGAAGCCCTTGCATCTCACCACGCGGAAGAAATCCCGTCCTCGAAATCGCAAGTCATCCACGGACCGCCTCTCTCTACGCGCCCTCGAAAACCTGCAAGGGCAAAGTGCCCTGGAAGAGCCTGCATTTCAGCTCACGCTTTTAACTTCAGAATATTTTCTAAAGAGAATGCCAGAAATCTCCCTTTGCTCACGTCCGCGCCTCTTGCATCGGCAGTATTAAGTCTTATTACCCTTTGGCACCCTCAGTGCAGCTTCGAATTCATTATTCTTTTGTCTATTTCATTACTGGCGTATAATGTGCATATATCTCCTCATTCCAGAGGGATCCCATCGTGGAAGCTTCTCGGACTGTGCCTGAATTCCCCAGTTTCATCTAATCTATGGAGTCTTTCCCGTACCAAGGTCATTTATGTAAATACACTACTTTAAATGTGCCCACTATTTTACTAATATTTCCTCAGTAACCAGAGCCCTATATTCATATGAAATTCTCCTTTGTTTTCCTTTTTTACGTTTTCCTGTACACGAAGTCAGAATCACAAGGCAAAATCACCTTTAAATTGTTACCTGTCTCACAGAGCATGGTTTCAAACTAAAAACCACGGAAAAACGTAAAATGCGACTGGCCATAGATCTCGTCTTGCAGTTGCAGTCTCTAGTGTTCCTTATTGCATTTGCAACTTGCCAGATCACGGCTAGCAAAGCTAAGCTGGGTAATGAGACAATTACGAACCTTTGTGTAAACCAGCACACAGATCCAGAAAAATCTCCACGGGCAATGTGTTTATCTTAGCAGAAACCTTTGTATAATCGTGACTGTTCCTAGAATTAGAAATAGACGATGTAATCACTGAGAGAAAAGAACCGCCGTATTAGATTCAAGTAATGCATGCCTTCAGATAGGTAGTTAGAAATAACCAGTGCTAACCATCCTTTGCTTCGAGGAATAAAGTGAAATTCCTCTGTGTTAAAATCTTGCCATATCTGCTTGGAGGAATAGTGCGTAAAATTCCTGTGTTAAAATCTTTGCTATATCCTTGCTTCGAGGAATAGTGCTAAAGAAATTCCTCTGTGATAACTTTTACTCGTGATTTCGAATTAGCTTAACTGTTATTTAGGCGCTTAATAAATTCCCACGTGGGACACGACGAAATAGCTGCATTGCTGAAAAAATTTCAGTGTAGTTAGAATTTAGGTTAGTGTTAGGAAAGGAAATTTAAACCCGCTATAGGGAAAATTATAGGCTGTTGTAATGTTATTCCTTCAGACGACTGAAATTTCGGAATCCCAGACGGTATATAACATACGGGTTCATTCACCCAGAATCTAAAAATATTCTCCGTGTTGGCCAAACGACCAAAATTTCGCCATGCCCGCGTGTGTAGCATTTTTTTTCTCCCCCATTCATTTCCCAGCAAACATTTTTTCTTTGGGTTTCCCGTTAGTAATTTCTAAGTCCTAAGGGACGAATCGTAATTCCAAGTCCTAAGTGACTCCTAAAATTCTACGTCGCACGTGGCGAGAATTTCTCCAAATTCCACAAATTCAAGTCCTGATGATCTCTAAAATTCCCACGCCGCACGTGGCGAATTCTCCACCCAGTCCTCAGACTTAAAATTTACGTCGCACGTGGCGAGAATTTCTCCCAAATTCCAGTCCTCAGAGACTCCTAAATTTACGTCGCACGGCGAATTTCCAAACTCCAGTCCTCAGAGACTCCTACACCCTATCGGCCGCATCGGCGAGAATTTCTCCAAATTCCAGTCCTCGAGAGACTCCTAAATTCTACGCCGTGACGTGGCGAGAATTCTCCAAACCCAGTCCTCAGAGACTTGCACCCTATGTCGCACGGCGAGAATTTCTCCAAATTCCAGTCCTCAGAGACTCATACAAAAATTCTACGACGCGGGCGGAGAATTTCTCATTCTGCGGGAACCCAAAATCAAGTCCTTTGAGACATTATATAGCAGTTCACACACATCTAAGCCCTTTACGACTGATCATTCTGGTCGGTTAGAACAACTCCTTAACTTCACGCTACAGCCGTGCCAAGTCCGAGCCGCGACAAAATCCAACCACGCCTCTCCAAGACGCATATTAGACTTCGTTCGTTAAGAACAACCACGCCTTCTTCCGACACATCCAATTTTAACAAAAGGTCTTCTCTGCACATATCATACCCATTATTTCAAGATGGCTACCAGAGCCCAACAAAACGAGGATTTCAAATTTACATGTCCGCTGGGAAGGACATGGGACTATCGGGCAAGATCTTTGAGAGCATGGGTTCAAGAGCGGTGACGATGCCGGAGAGAGCAAGAGAACGTGAGGAGAGAGAGAGGGCAAGAATTACAAGAGCAGGAGTAGATAAAGAACGTGCAGAGAGGAGAGAGGGAACGTAATTGCCCAACAACGAGAGGAGAAAGAACGTGCAGAGAGGGAGAGAGAACGTGAGAGAGAGAGAGAGAACGCCCATGAGCTCCAGGTGCTAGAACGAAGAAGCACGCCGCCCCCCGCCCCGCCGCAGGAATGAGTGCCCTCAGCCAAGCTCACTCGCTCATGCCAAATGGACGGAGTCCTCGGCCTGGCATGGCTTGAGAAGGGCCGAACGAGTCCTGGTGCTGCGATCTCTCCTCCCAGAACTCTCCCTTTGCTCACTAAATTCTGGGCGAAAGCGCCTGCCTACCACGCCTTCCAGACGCATCGGGGAAATTGGGAAGCCGTGACGCCAAGCAGTTACGAAGGCGTACGAGATTACCCCGAGCGGTGGAGGAGACGTTGGAGAGAGCAGCCCAGAGAAGCAGGCGCCAGACTTGTCCGGATTGGGCGCACCATTCGAGCGTGGCGTTGACAAAATGGCTCGACTCCGGCGGAGTTACTAACACCGAAATGAGCGTTTAAATTGAAAGCATTTCCTGCGCCACGCCTCCTGCCCTCACACCCATATAGTGGAAGCCCCAGCAACATCTCCACCGAGTGGTTGCCTAATAGCAGATATGTGAAACCCACCACCCTCAAGAAGGATCCATGGGGCGGAAGATAAATCCCCGCTTCCTCCTCGGAGGTTCAAATTCCCACAAAATGGGAATCCCGGCAAGCCCTAACTTGCCATTATTGTAAGAAAATGGGCACTTCGAACAGTGCCGGAACAAGAAACCGGCTCCTCTCCCGGAAAACCGACAACACCCGCCTGTGCCCTCCACAGGGCAGCGCGGAAAGACTTTAGCCAGACCTTGCACGGGCGCAATCTATATTATTCTCTTCCGCATGTGGGCGAATGCCCACGCAATAATAAATCAACTACTCCCACCGCCGCTTCTGGTCAGCCACAGATCCCACACATCATTGTAGCCCTCCCGCCGAAGGGCCTGCATAATGGCCCCTCCACGAGGTAGCCAGCCCGCGCCGAGTCACTGCATTCGAGGACTCGGCGCACAAATCTCCTCATCCGGCGACAGAGTTCCCTACGGAGCTATCGTCAATAGACGAAAACTCGTCACGATCGAGGGAATAAATCAATTTAAGATGATACTCCCTACGGTCCAATTGAGAGTCACAAGACCTCACCAATCCAAAATTTGCAATCTTGCAGTAGCAAGCCATCTCCCGAGGCTATGACGTCATCCTGGGACAGGACTGCACTCTTGTGTATAAGAACAGAAATATTTACTTGCCCACAGACACAGTGGTAACAGGAGCAGATGTGGTTCATTTAGAACAGATTAAATAAAATAAACATGCAGTGCAACAATGGCATGCTAATGAGAAGTGTGGAACACACAAAAATATAAAATCTGAAAATGCACATTTTAAATAAGTACAGGTTATCAACAGGTTTGTAAAATTCACAATTTGGGTTTATAGATAACACTGGAAAAATTCCAGTAAAATACTGCCCAGTACGTAAAATGGGTTTGCTTTATTTCTAGCAAAATTTCACTTATCTAATGCGCAACGGCAATCAACACTCACGGGGATAATAGCAATAATTATATTTGCATCTCTAAAAGTGTAGCGGAAGTCAACACTGCAGGGACAGTGGTTTTATAAAGGCCATGATTTTAGAAATTAATATCTGACACGTAAAATTAATGTTTGCTAATTCTAATGACTTGATTATTATAGAGGTAAAGGTTGTATAATTAAACCTCCCCCTTGAATGACATAAAGTGAAGCTTAGGAATGTGTAATAAAGATAATAGCAGAGGTAATAAAAGTTATAAAGATTCCCTATTATGTTATAATGAATGATATGGCAGCGATCAATTGCTTTTTCAGAAGAGGAGGTACGTAATGTTTGTAATTATTTTCAACAGCAAAATGACTATGGATGTAAGTAACAATAATAAAAGAAATTGTAAAAATTAAAGATGATTTCCCCGTAGTGATATCAAACCTACGTAAACGTTAAATGGAAATTTACATATTTGCGCTCAATGACAGCACAAAGTGTTTGACAGTGATTCTTGAAACAGCTGCCTGGGGTTTGACAGGTGAAGGATGCGGGAGTGTTTTCCCAGACAGCTGATAGTCAGGGTAAATCGCCGCCATTTATTTGTAAACAATCTTGTCACGTGCTTTGTTTTCAACAAGAGCGGGTCAGCTGAGCGAGCCGTCACTCGATCAAACACACTAATGCCCACACTCTCGCTGTATTTTACCAGATACAAGGAACTACATGAAAATTTCTGATGGATCAGTGCATGCCTGTATATAGAAGTGAATTAGAGCTTACAAAACAAAAGAACTACTTTACTAGGCTAAAATTTAAACACAAGGTTATTCTTAACACGAAAACAACAGTTCAGCAGGATTCAACTCTGACTCGCCAGCTCATTGGTGAGTGAACCTAAATGACTCATTGCACATACGAAAAATATGCAAAAACTGCACATACAAAGTAATAAAACCTTTCTTATTTATAGAAATACATATACTTGTAATGATCTACTTTGTTGCAAGCAAAATTTATGCAGATATTAGGTAAATTATATGCAAATAACACAGGGGCTAAGCTACCTAAAATTATGAGAATGGCGAAACTTTTCTGATGAGTGAAATTCACAGATGCACATGGTGGATGTTGTAGCAGACATAGCTGGTCTGCTGTGGAGCAGTTGCTAACTGTAGGATTCCTACACCTTGTCGATGAAATGAAAATTCCACTGACCTATCAAAGAGAAAATTGTACACTTTTCTCTCTAAGGACATGCAGTGAGCTCATCTAGCTAATGGTCAATACTACTACCTGAAGGCTAACAAATTTCATGCAAGTGGCGACATGAAAATGGCAAAAACACTAACTTTGCTAATTTCTTCTTCCTGACTGTGTGTCGCTCTCCCTACCAACTCGTGGGTGCTAAATTCAACATGCTTCTCCGCTGTGATACACTTTTGCTCTCACTGGTTTGAATTTATTCCCTAATCACAAATCAAAATACACCGTACATTGGAGTGCTAATTTTCTTCTTATATAGACATGACACACTTTAAACACTTTAGTTCTAATACCTGTTACCTGCCCTGCTGATTCCAGATTGCCTTTTAAGAATTATATCAGGTTTGAATCAATTGCTAAAAAATTTACAGGGAGTAATTTTTTTTATGTTAAATCTAATCCCATTTACTAGCAACTTGCTGGCAAATGTTGTCACTGTTATGGGCTTACAGTGGGGTACGTACTGGGCCTTGAAATAATAATTTATCATACAAGAAAACCTGTTGTAGCTCATACACTAAAAAATGCAGAAATTAACAAAGCAATGGCAGGTTACTAAGTGAAAACAGGGTTCTTAACAGTAAATTACTGTCAGTAATTATAATATACAATGACAACATGAAAAGAAATTACCAAGGAAGCTGGACACTTTCACTAAAGTAAGTAGCTGAGATTTTACAGAATAGCAATGATTAAGTGAATTGGCCAAAGGCATTACGATTACAAATAATGGCCACATTCAAGTGGACCTGTGAGCCAATTTAGGCAATAATTCTATCAGACCCAGTAGGGCGGAGAATTACAGGCAATCAGGAACACAGACACATGGCTATGCTGATAATGGCATCAATAATAATCCTGGAATGAAACGATTTCAGGTAAGAATAGCACTGAAACTATACCCTCTCTATAATTGAATAAATGCAAGAATTTGAGGAAGATTCCTTACTCAACTCACTTGCTACCAAGGGGTGAGAATGATGTTATACACTGTCAAGAAATTACACATGGGGAGTAGATACACTGTTTAAGAGAGAGATAATAAAAAGAGTTAAAGCAAATGATACTGGGAGAACAATCTCCCTTCAGGGCATACTTTCGTTGCTTCTTGGTTTTAAGTGATCTAAGGTATCGACGTTGTCCGGGAATTGGCACTTCTGTCTAGCGTGAATGAAGTGAGTAACAAAATCAGCTGGCTCTGGGGTTGCTGGGCAGAGAGATCACCCAGTATGACCATCACTAGATTGATCTGTCTTGAACTGCTTTTATGGAGTAACCTCAGTGTTTGTGACATCTCGATTGGGACTGGAGGCATTGATTCAGGCCATTGATCAACTTTCACCCAGAAACTGGGAAGAGCAGCCAACATAAATGTTTTGAAACTCAGTGATAGTGAGTGGAATCTGGGATTAAGGCAAGGGACACCCCTCTAAATCTGCAAGTGTTTTCCCTTGATAAACATGGGCCCCTCACTGAAAGGATGAGACACTAAATGGTCAACAACTCTCCTATCACTCCTTAGGTTTTACAAAATCTGTCTTTCCCTACCTGCATGGTATATTTGCCATAAGGGCTTAA
>NC_089783.1:4977176-4979676 GCF_040412425.1 Macrobrachium rosenbergii | reverse complement strand
GAGTTCTTGATAAGTACATTTTTCATTGTTTTACTGTTTTTAAATGCGACATTAACACCAAAATTCTTAAGAAGATGGGCGATATCTTTCATATTATTATTATAAGGTAGTACAAGCAAATTTTGTTGTGTTGTAAGGTTCTTTTTGGTTTTGATACATAGTCTTTTTTGCTGCTTCAAATGCACTGTTTAATACACTGTCAAGATATTTCAATTTCTTGCCTGCATTCTTAATCTTGTCTATTTCCCCATCAATACATTCAGGGCTACATACCCGTAATGCTCTTAAAAACATAGATGACAACACTGGTTTTTTATCCTTATTGCTTTGTCCGGAATAGAAATGCACATAAGAAGAAATATTAGTCGGTTTTCTATACACACTATATTTAAACCCATTACTATTTCTTCGTTTGAGGACATCCAAAAAGGGTAAGCACCCATCATTTTCCATTTCCATCATGAATTTAATTGATGGTACTTATTGATTCAACTCGGCAAAAAAGTTATTTACATTTTGGTTTCCTGGCCATACACAAATTATGTCGTCAGCATACCCAAACCATGTTACATTGCGTGGGATTTTGTTGCTTAATATTTTCTTTTCAAAAAATTCCATATATAAGTTACTTAACACTGGGGATAGAGGGTTTCCCATTGCCATACCAAAATTTTGTGAATAAAATTTACCATTAAATTCAAGTTTACATTCTTTCACACATAATTTAATCGGTTCAATTAAAGTACTTTTAGAAAATGGGATATCCAGCTGTGTGTTCTCTAATAATTCAGATAAAAAGTCCATCAAATCATCAATTGGCACCTTTGTGAATAGTGATACTACATCAAAACTTACAAGCCTGGATTCACTATTGATCTGTACACTATTTAGTTTGTTTATCAGGTCAACATTATTCGTGATATTAGCATTTGAGATGGTACCTACTAATGGGTTGAGAATATCCACTAGGTACTTCGCTAGCTTGTAAGATGCAGAACCAACTGAACTGATAATTGGCCAGGCAGGAAAGTTTGTCTTGTGAGTTTTTATTGTACCATACATGTATGGTAGCGACGGAGAGGTCACACACAACTTCTTTATAAGGCTTTCGTTACCTTTTAACAAGTTTTTCACTTTCCTATTGAAACCACTGTTCACATTGTCTAACGGGTTCTTATTTAGTACTTTATATGTACTATCATCACTCAAGAGATTATCCATTTTTTCTATATATTCACTTTTATCTAAAATTACAAGACCGCCTGGTTTATCTGCTTTTGTCATGAGTATATTTTTATCGTTTTTCAGTTCATTGACAGCAACCATAAATCTTTTGGGGACGTTTGTGGTGTCTGATTTTTTCATACTTCCATAAATCACTCCCTGAACTATGTTCACTCCTTCATTTGTTAAATCACTATATTTTTCCAAATTGCACAGGTCGGTATGTTTATCAGTATTGTCCCTTGAGAGTATATTGTGATTTTTAGCCAAATGAGTTTTGAAGGCCACTCCTACCTCGACACCGGCCGGTGGGTGGATATGTAGTATTTAACGGTTGTGTATGTTCGTCAGTACTGTCCCTGGAGTATATACGAAGGAAAGAGAAGCAATGGAGTGCTGTAAGGCCTTTCGACTTTGTTTCTCTTTCCTTCGTGGATTTTGCCTTTATTTATATATTCATCACGTTCCATATTTTCGTTATTCAGTTACAGTATACATACATACATACATACACTTTGTCACCTGTAGCCTTGAAAATTATCTGTGCAGTAATGTTGAATAGGTTGGAGCCAGTGGTTGATGGTATTCTGAGGGATGAACAGGTTGGTTTTAGGAAGGGGTGGGATTGCAGTGATAAGATCTTCATAGTTAGGCATTTAATGCAGCAAGCTGATGAAATGAAAACTCCATTGAGTCTTTGCTTTGCTCATTTTGAAAAGGCTTTTGACAGTATCTCGAGAAGGACTATGGAGAAAATCATGAGGTAGTATGGAATACCGGAAAAGTTTGTGACAGTTACCATAAACATGCATGAGGGCACGGCTTGTAAAGGGATGGTTGATGGGTGTTTGAGTGATCCGTTTGAAGTCAAGCCTGGTGTGATTCAGGGTGGAATTCTGTCTCCTCTGTTGTTTGTATTGGACATGGATTACGTTATGAGAAGGGTTAAAAGAGAAACGGATGCAGGTATACTCTGGGAAGACAATGTGAAACTTCTTGACTTGGATTATGCTGATGATATGGCTTTAATCTACGAGGGACCAGAAAAGATGCATAATGTGTTGGAATGTCTAGTGAGTGAAGGTGGAAAGGTTGGTTGAAATCATGATTATGAATATTGAAAATGCACGGGATTGTTTAATTGAAGGTTTGGTTGTAAAGGAAGTGGATAAGTTTAAATATTTAGGTACTTATCTAGATAAGGATGGTTCTATGAGCAAGGAATTTATGAAAAGATTAAAAAAGGCACACCAGGCAATGAGAATGCTTAAAATAC
>NC_089783.1:4964676-4974676 GCF_040412425.1 Macrobrachium rosenbergii | reverse complement strand
TGATTCACACAGTTCATAAAACAAAATTACCAAACATTTTTGCTTCTGTAAGTGAGGTTTGTCCTTCGCAGGCTGCCACTTAACGTCCCAGCGACTTCTACCCAAATTCTTGACATTCGAATTACTCCATCACTGTGCATATGGTGTAACTAATGAACAATGAGCACGTGTTTCACAGAAACAATTATCTGATTAAGATTGGTATAAAACCCCAGTTTCTCAAATGAAAGGGAAGGGCGATTGACGAATTGACGCTGTTATGTTAGGTAGCAGCCTGCCCAGGAAAAACCTCAGGAACTAAGGTTCCAACTTCTTCTATGATCTCTGGTTGGTCAATTGATAGCACCTTGGTCCTCTCATTTGAGAGACTGGGGTTCGATCTCGCTGTGAGTCAGAAAGTTATTTCTGTGAAACATGAAACATGTTCATTAGTTCCATTACATTCACTCTGCTGGGGCAATTCGAAAGAAATGCTTCCAGTTGACTCTGCTAGGCTAGAAAGTTGGGTAAAATTCACTGGTTGGTAGGTAGCAGCCCGCCTAGGAAAAACGTCAGTTACGGAGTTACTTAGGTTTGGTAGGTAACTTCTTTCATGACATGTGTGGGTCAATTGTTAGCGTCCTGGCCTGTCATTTTGAGAGAATGTATTCAGTCATGACGTGAGTCAAAATATATATATATATATATATATATATATATATATATATATATATATATATACACCTTCAAATGCTGAATGATGTAAAGAGCCTTTGTGAAACTCCATCAGTCATTTGTTTCTTCCCATAAATCTCCAATCTTCTGAAGCCTTCCCTCTCATAGTTCTATCTAAGTAGATTTTTGTCTCCTATCTCTAACGGTGCTCACAGGAGTCCAGCTGATGCTATCACGTACCTTTTACCGAGGGTTAGCCTAAAAGCCAAATTCAAGCCGCCTCCATCTCCATTACATCATCATTTCATTCATGCATGAAACTTTTGTAATTTCCTAGTGGTATAATTTCTTGTTGTGTCCTGTCACCTGAGTCCTAATATTCTTCTTGAAGTTTAATTCTAACACTGATAAAATCTTTTGTCATTTTGATTTTCATTTCTAATTCATGTCCGTACAGAATACAGATTTTACTAACTAAGAAATGTCATTTCATTTGATTTCCAAAACTTTTTCAAACTGTGAAATTTGGTTTTGTCTTATTTTTCTAATCTGTAACCAAATCTTCTCAAGTCAAGAACTACTGTAGTACTGGATTACTCTGCTCCTAAATCTTTGAAGGATTCAGTGCCGTTAACTGTTTTTCATCCAATGTTATTCCGTACCTTTGTAAATACTCAATACTCATTACTTCCGCTTTTCTTAAAATTTGTTGAAGTCCAGCATGATATCTGATTCTTTCTATTAAGGAAAATTGCAAATTTAATGGTGTTTTATCGACTAAAACAGTATTATATGCATATTCTAAGTATGTTAAAAGTCTATAGTTATTCCACCTATAGTTTCCCAGTAGCAACACATGATTTATTTTAAATTCACTTTACAAAACCCCAAATACATTACTTTTCATGTCTTTTGTTCTTGGACAATTCAGTTAGCGTTACATATTTAATAGGAACGCCATAGTCACGCGAGACCTTCCATAATAGTAGTGAGTTAAATGCTGACAATTGCCTTTTCCTAATTAAAAATGTCACCACAGGGGATTTTTTTTACCTATATATTGTTGCGCAATATAGTCAAACGAATTATTTGATCTGTTCAACTCCAGCGCTTTCTAAAATCACATTGTTTATTTCGAAGCGTTTTATCAATTTGTTTTTGCAGCCTATTTAGAACAAGTATGCTGGAGATTCAAATACAACCGACGAAGTGTAACTATACTCACCATATTCATCTTGGTCTCCGTTCTTTTGTACGTTAGCTATGACTTCCAGTTCTTAATCATCAATATTTGTTTCCTTATTCTGTACAGTATACGAAAAAACATTCTTCTTGGTATACGAGATCTCATTCGTTTTCCAGCTGAAATAATTTCAGCAGCGATTGATTCAATAAAAAAAAAAACAAACACACACACACACATATACTGTATATATATATATATATATATATATATATATATATATATATATATATATATATATATATATATATATATATATATATATATATATATATATATATATATATATATATATATATATATATATATATATATATATATATATATATATATATATATATATATATATATATATATATATATATATATATATATATATATATATATATATATATATATATATATATATATATATATATATATATATATATTCAAAAACTACAAACGTCCTTTAATATCCAATTCACTCTACCTCGAGTAATATATTTTTTCATATATGTTACCCGAAGGAATTTTAGTTGATAATAAGTCCACCGTCCGTGGGATCGAACCAGCGACGGACGAGGAATCAGGACTACAGTGACACACTAACCAGTCGGCCACAAGAGGAGGTATAAGTGAATACCATCTCCCATCAACCCACCCGTCGAACTCAGGTGTTTTTGCGTTTGGAGACGATATCCACCCCACCTCTGCCATGTTGACCGTGTAGTGCGTTTATATATGACTATTTATCACATCACCGTGATTCATATACAATCAAAAGCTACAAACGTCCTTTAATATCAATTCACTCTACCTCGAGTAATATATTTTCATATATGTTGCGAAGGAAATTTTTGTTGATAATAAAGTCCGTCGGTGGACTTGTATCAACTAAAAATTCCCGACTAACATATAATGCTAAGTAAATAACAGATATAATAGTCCATACATACATACATACATACATATATCCACACACACATACACACACACACACACACACACACACACATATATATATATATATATATATATATATATATATATATATATATATATATATATATATATATATATATATATAATGAATGGATAGTCCTCTCCTTGTGCCTAGACGATTGTAAGGACAAGTGGTAAAATTCCAAAGGTATGGTCACAGCATAGCGTGAAATAGTAAGACTGAGTGTGGCAACAGGAAAAGTTGCTGATAGGAGGTATTTTATTGGGAAAAACTTGAAGAGAGTTAGAGCGAGAGAAAGTTTCCGGGAGAGTCTGAAACTCTGCCTGGCGGATTTTGGAGAACCTAAAAGGTTGTTTATATCGGGTAATTTAAATGCGACGTCAGGTGACAGGTTCGGAGGGAGTGAGTA
Source organism: Macrobrachium rosenbergii (assembly GCF_040412425.1). Taxonomy (NCBI): domain Eukaryota; kingdom Metazoa; phylum Arthropoda; class Malacostraca; order Decapoda; family Palaemonidae; genus Macrobrachium; species Macrobrachium rosenbergii. The sequence goes on along the minus strand of NC_089783.1, from coordinate 4,971,424 downwards.
AATGAGAAAAGGGGTTGTGCCGAAATTTGTTTTAAAACGGGCTCGATCGTGAAAGTTATCTTTAATGGCCAGTTTATACATCTAAGGTGAGAACAGAAAGCGAAGGGCTACAGTATATAAACATAACCTAGATGATGCAGTGGTGAAAAAGGGCTTTGCAGTGTGACATATATTCCTGTATATGTGATCCAGACACATGAGTTCGTTAACAAGGAGGTGTAAATAGTACTGATAGAGCTGACAATTGACAGTGTGAAAAAAAAAAATCTAAAGATTGTGATAGTTCAAGAATATAGGTGTTTGGGAAGATGAAACAAATAAAATTAGTACATAGTTGGGTGATCAAACTAGAGGTTTAGTAAAGGACACAGAAATCGCCGTGGTTCGGTAGCATGACACGTACAACTGATGATGTATAAAGTGAAAAGGTCTAGAGAAATTATAGTTTTAATCTGAAATAAAAGCAAATATCCACGGCGAAAACCTTGTAAGGGAGAAATTGAATGTACAACGAGACCGAATTATGAAAAGAAAAGAAACTGAAACGGAATGCAATACTTTGTCAATGAAGTCAGTTTTGAAGTTTCTAAACTCTGAGAAACTATCTTTGTGCTTATGAAAATGGCTTTGGAGGTAAATGTTGATGATGTGAAGATGGAGAGTAAAAGGTGGATTATAAAAAAAATCCACAATTACATAGATAAACTGTATTAATAAAAAAAAACGGAATTTTCGAACCCCCTAAATGGTGTTCTTCTTTAGTGTTTACGTTAAAAGGAATAGCGAGAGGGCAGTTTTCTTAAGAAGAGCTTTGAAACGGAAAGGGGGCTGGGGCGAGAGGATAACGACCCATCACCGAAGTACTGGTCCGGATGTTTGTATATTAGGGCGCATGGCCCTGATGGAATATAAGATATTTATGGCCTCGTGTCGATTACCTACGCCAGGTTGGATATCAGATTGCTGTGTCTAAAACCAATAGTTTTAGAACAACTATATCCCTATAAGTAATTACTATGAATCTTTGATGTAAGAATACTGGGTTGTCTAATACCTCTAAATTTATATTTATCATATACAGGCAGATGTAAAACCTAATTTTGTTTTTAATGCCAGGAAATATGTGCAGGAATTTCTCCTCTTTTAGTATGAACTGTGCAAGCCGCTGGCATTTTACTGAGTTATTTTACAAATAATTTTTCTAAGGCGGACAATGGAGAATCAAGCAGTTGGGGTCCAGAGATGAAGAACCTCTCTTTGCTAAATGGGTATCCATAAAAAATATAAGATTCCACCTTCAAATTGTTCATTCAAATCCTTCCTGAGGTCATGAAAATTAGCACCTGAACCCCGTGGGCAATTCAGGTTGATGTCTAGATCGTAAGTTATTGTAGACATATAGAAGACTTCCATCAGAATTGGTTTGTGCTAGCTTAATTTTTTATAGAGTATCATTCGTAACGGATTGTCATAAAAAGGACAATTTTATGTCTGATTTTCAAATGAATTAATAAAGGTGAGAAAGTTCTTCCGGTCTTCAATATGACCAGGCATAAAACTCGAGAGGACTGATTCTCGTTCCCTCTTTTATCTCATGCTTTGAAAAAGGGAGACATTAACTTTGCTCATTTTATTTTGCATTTCGTAATTTACATGCAGAAACACACAGGTTATGTAGGAAAACCTGAGACTTACTGTACAGAATAGAGCTCTAATGGTATACTCCGCAACTAGAAGTTATTCGTATCATCAAAAGTAAACTTATCAATGCGCAGGTAATTCATTGTAAAGATATGATAACAATAACTAGGCTACTGATTCCCTAGTCGAAGGATGTCAAGTGAAAATATATTTAGATAAGATTTAAGCAAGGATACCCTAAGGCAGCAGTGACTACTTCCATTTGTGATAACATCAAAATTCCAAAGTAGTGAGCAGCCGGCTTAGACCATACCTTGTTATTATCCAGTTATATGTGGTCAGTGCTCATAAGGACTTGCATATATATATATTATTATCCAGTATATGTGGTATATATATATATAAGGACTTGCATATATATATATATATATATATATATATATATATATATATATATATATATATATAAAATCATAATCATAAAATACAATATATACAAATGTAGCAATGTCGATATATTCATATATATATATATATATATATATATATATATTATATATATATATATATATATATATATATATATATATATATATATAAATCCTCAATGGATATCTCCGTCGGAGAATTGTCGCCGAAGGGGAATTTATATAAATGATAAACGAATTGGTATCGTCGGGACACGAACCCGTGACACGAAACCTATTCAGCGACTCCAGTGGACGTTACCCATTGATGGCAGTTCATTTATCACTTATATAAATTCCCTTCGGCGACAATTCTCAATGGAGATATCCCGAGTAGCGAATTGATATTGCTTTATTATTTGTAGCTTCATGATTGTATATAAACCACGGTGTGATAAAAATTTCATATATATATATATATATATATATATATATATATATATATATATATATATATATATATATATATATATATATATATATATATATATATATATATATATATATATATATATATATATATATATATATATATATATATATATATATATATATATTGATCACATGCGTGCAGACATGCATGCGTACGTTCTCCATCGTGAAAGCCGAGAAGGTAAGAGTGAAAGTTATGTGTGAGTGTTGAAAAGATGCCTAAACCTTCATTAAAAACCTTTTTTTTTTTCTACGTGAATTACGAGATTTTTTTTGATGCAGTAGGGTCAGTTTTGTTTTAGTAAATGGTATTTTCTCATCTGACGATTTAACATTCATTTTGAAAAGTCCATGTAAAAGCGTTACATATTGATACTCTTCGTAGAGAGTTTATTCCCATCTGAAAAAGGACAAAAACGTTGCTCAGCACTAAAGATCAGATGTTATTGCAAAATTTTAAATTTATGAATCTCATATTTGCAGTTGGTGATTAAATTCTCTCTCTCTCTCTCTCTCTCTCTCTCTCTCTCTCTCTCTCTCTCTGTCAGACACACAAACACACGTGTAAACACAATATACTTATTAATGCCCGATATTTTGAAATTTTGGTTTTAGCATTCACAACGATAATTCTATTTTATAAAACTTGTATTAATCATTTTTTCTCGAAATCTCTCTTTTATGCTTTTCGCTTTATAATAAATGATATGTCAAACCAGTTTTTAAATATGCTGTGGAATTATATAGGCAATACACTGTTCCACCGTATTTATGCCATTACACTATGGAAATAATATCGTCAAGAAATCTTGTCTTCCAAACACTCTGAAATATTCACATCCGCAGATAGTTTTGAAGAATATTTATTTTGTAATATGGTTGTATTATCCATGTGACTTTGATCTTGAGTACGATTGTGATTAGAAAAAATTAACTTTTTCATATCCTTTTTGACATTTAAATTGTGAGAAGTCATAGTGACTGTATAATTTCATGTAAAGTATAAATAAAACTATAAAAAAAATTAATTTCCGTATAAACAAAGAAGAAGTGAGAATAAAATTTAGATAATTGATGTTATACTGGATGCTGTAAATTATTACTGTAGAATAAAATACATGCAAGCAATCTTGCATTTCACATTCTACAAAGTGTGGTCTTTATCACTTCCCTTCTCTTATTCTTATAAAATTTTCAGAGAATTAGACAACATTGTTTTTGAAAAAGTACTCTTTTTATTCTGTATATTATAACAAGTTTATTACTTTATACTTATTCTATCGGAATTTCTTTACTAGTGGAAAGACTGAAATTTAACATACAACACTCTTACATAGCGTAGTGCTGTTATTATAATTACTTCAACTTCAAATATCTTTCTTTATATTTTTTCAGAGATGTACCATGGACAATAAAGTGAAACTATTGCCCAAAAACGAGAAGCCAATTCAAATATTAATAGGAGTTTTACCTGCTCAAGGCGTAAACTGCCATTTCTAGTTTTCCGCCAGTTCTTTATCAATGCTGAACAATCATTACTTCCAGTGTATGCAATGTCTAGGTAGTACCACATTCTGACCTATGACAGGTAATATAAAGTTGCAAACAGTAAAGCACACAAAATTATGAAGGAAGGTTTTTCTGCATTACAACAAATTTCCTCGATAAATTAACAAATACCACAGCGTTTTTCTTTTAGTTTCATGTTTCTATTTGGCGACAGTCCTTCAGTATCATTCATGTTCTTAAGGCACTAATAAATTTATGAAAAAAACATTGAATTTAAGTTACTCAGTACTTTTCAACATTTTTTCTCTGAGTTTTTGTATAAAATCTTTGAAAATAAACACATCATAATTTTCAATATTATATGCTGGAACATTGATGTAAAATGAATCATTCACCGCATAAATTCATTAGAGCTTACAACAATGAGTTAAATACAATGTCGATGCATACCCATTACAGTCTCTAGATATATACTTAACTTTTTACTGACATCGTTATTGGCAAACAATGACAGGAAACTCATTCATGACTGCAAAACTACAATATCATTTCAAAGGTTTTAAAATGTTATATTCTGTTGCCCAGAAGCTGTGGAACCAGAAAAAATAATACTGCTCATGAAATAAGAAGGGTTTTAATGCATTACAGCAAGAAAAAATCATTTTATCAACTTATCAGATCAAAGTCTGTTTTTGGTATTAAATTTTACTGCTTCGTATCCGACAGAAGAAAGGGTTATTCAATCTATCGGAACCAAAATCTTCATTGCCAAATGATATTTTCTTTCAGTGGAACCTTTCGTCATACTCAGATATACAATTTATGAAAATCAAACTAAAAACTACTCTGTATGTATATATATATATATATATATATATATATATATATATATATATATATATATATATATATATATATATATATATATATATATATATATATATATATATATATATATATATATATATATATATATATATATATATATATATATATATATATATATATATTGTCAGGATATATCCTCCCTCATGTAGATGCCAGTGCATAATTAATTTTGAAATGCAGTTTTGCTGTTCATTTGACTGTCCAGGCAGGGAAAAATGGTTGGCGAGGGCGAAGAAAACAAACGTAGTTTGAACCAGATCATAGCTGTTAGCACCAGTGTGTAGCAGATAGGCCTCCCCCCCCCTCAATCGCCTGATCAGGGGAACAAGTGAGGACCCTTTTCACCCCCATCACGTGATGTGGGAGTAGTTAGAAACTGGGGGAAGGTTAATGGCTTAGTAGGACTGGCATTGAGGTAGGACCTTAACCTCTAAGTACTTAATATTTGGATCTCTCTCTGCTTTTTTTGCTGGCTGTATGACTCCTTGCAAGTCTGATCGGCCTATCTGTCGACAAACAAGACATTACCCACTGCCTCAGCGATGCTCAGAGGCTCCCTTGACTCTGGTTGGAACGCATTGTCTGGCGTTCCTCCCCTCTCTTCGCTGGTTGACTATTTCCGACGAACGACCGATCGATTGTTTGGCGCCTGCAATTGTTAGACCAGGTTCGTGCATTGCAAATAGTCAGTAAGCCAGCCCTTTCCCTCCTCCCTGAAACCCCTTAAATTTTCCATTCCTTTAAACTTCAATTCCTTCCTCAACAAAGCATTCCCCTTTGTTAAGTGTCCTGTTCGGCATCCCATAAATTGCCCCGTAACGATGCCTTGAATTCCAGTAAAGATCCAGTGATAAATATCCAGTTATCCCTTCCCCAATTTAACAAAGGGCAAAATTAGTCTAAGTGATACAAGTGTTGAAGTTTTTCTCTTTGTGTGACGGCGAACACGTGTTTATTGTACCTGAGCCCAAATCCATTACTATTCAAAGACTGTGGTTACGTGATTCCATATCGTATCTGCTGGGCTGCAGCAATGTTTAGTATTTAAGACGTGCATCTGTGTAATATTTTATAGGGAGATTTAATTTCTCTCCGTTTTGTGGTATTAACTCATAACCTCTCTTACAGGGGAGATACCGTCTGCTCCGTTGCCAATCTGTGTCCTATCAGTCAGACTGCCATTCAGATTTCGAACCATTTCTGGTCGCAGCCCGGTTGCAAATCCGTTGTTGGGCCACAGAATTTTATATGAAGTAATTCCATCATCCTGGAGTTCATACCTTTGCAGCATAATTAACTGAGACCATTTAATGTAATTTTGGCCTAACCAAGTTATTATTATAAGAATGATAGTTGTACATTGGCCCCTTCTTAATTAGATTGCTTGTTTGCCAATTACTGCATTATTACTCACTGTATATAATTAATGAGCCTGCCCATTGGATTTAATTTGCATTCTATTTTGTCTCTTTGCATAATTGCTTAGTCTCAGTAATTAAACCCCTTTTAATTGTAAAAAGAAGTCTAATTTCAAATGGCGACTAATCATGTACATGTAAATCCAGGAAAATCTAAGGTAAGTTCCAAACCTTTCCTTTTGAATTTCATAAACTCAGGCCCACTTGGTTCGTTGGCAGTACCTATTAAAAACTTGTTCCAATTCTCTCCTCCAACAAGACCCAGTTTACTTATTATATATATATATATATATATATATATATATATATATATATATATATATATATATATATATATATATATATATATATATATATATATTGCTAAAAATCACATCTTCACAGCCTCTGTGA
>NC_089783.1:4949676-4959676 GCF_040412425.1 Macrobrachium rosenbergii | reverse complement strand
TTGTGAATTTTTTTTTGTGATTTTAAGAACTGGTTGACTTTATTGGCTTTGTTATTACTGTCATTATACTCATTGGTTAAGAAAGTGTTTGTCATTAGTGAATAAATGCCCAGGAGGAGATCGGCACAAAACTAATAGTAAGAACTCCTGTTTACAAGAAGTCAAACCAATACTTTAACTATGGATAGGAACACAGCCAACTAGCCCAGTCTCTGCAGCTGTAGGTACATTACTAAAAGACATGCAATTAACCATATAGCCAAATTTTGGTGAAGGAAAGAAGGTCAGGTGCCTGTAACTTAGAAAACTGATAGGAGCAGGTAGGCATACATCTAATAACATAATAGGCACAGATAGCGAAACTCAGTGAAGCGAAGAGTTATCTGGATCTGGAAGCAGGGGATTCTATAACGATATGTCCATTCCGAGACATATCAGAGACTTCTGTAAGAATGGGAAGAATGAAACAGTTCTTTAGGAAGGTATATTCACAGTAGGCGAAACAGATCCTGTTATCAGCCTTGCAAGGATAGCTTATTGTTATAAGGCAGATAAAAGAAGGTCACATAGAGTTCTCAGCTATACAACAATATGAATGGAATGGGGTCACTGAATACATCCACTAAAATGGGCAGAGACAGATAAAATGTCAGAGCTGACGTCAAAACCATTATTAGTTAGCATTCATGATTAAAATACGTGCCGAAGCATGAAGGATGACCTGAAAATGGGAGAGACTCTCTAGATGACATAGCTGAGATCAAGAGGAAGTAGCAAGAATCTTAGGTAGAAATCATGAAGGGAACCTCGTATACAGACCTTTAGCTCATAGGACAAGAAGAAAGAGGACAAAATAGTTCTAAATCCAGATAGAATCAGAATTTTTGGGGGACGTTAGGTAATACAACTCAAGGGGGATTTTCAACAAATGCATGTTACAACTAGTCAGAAGAAGGGACATTATGACAGTGACTGTCGAGGGATAGCCATCGCCCTTTCCATAAGAGAGCCGGGCATAGCGCCTGAGATTGCAGAAACAGACCTGCTTCAGTACCCAGATAGATCTCAGTCAAGAGGCAGAGGTAGAGACCGTAGTCAGTCTCACGTTTGTGAAGGAATAGGAGTTCAAACCCAAACAGATCTAAGATACCAACCAAACTGCGAGTATATCAGATGACATACAATGGTACCCTTTTCACTCCAGTGGTATAATGGATCTTCCTTCATGGCCAGAGGGAAGGACTGGATTGCAAACCTGCTTCAAACTACATAGACAGGTTAGCAAAGCATTATTATAGGGAATGAATATAATAGGATCAGTATTTCCTTCACATGTTGGTTTTAGAGAAATCTTATCGCCACATTCTTTGATACAGGATCCTAAGAATATAATGTCATGAAAAGGTGTATCAGATGTATTTTTCTCACTTGTTTGAACCCAGCAGTAGACCGCAGAATCACAGACGTTCAGGTAATAATATCAGAATAGTAGGACAAATAGATTTTCCTTTTTAAGCTGTAAAGAATTTCTACTAAAGGAGAAGGTTCTAGTAGTAAGAGATATACAGTTAGGGTTTGTACATTTGCTAACACCGTTATCCAACTATGAAGTAGAGAAGGTATCAGCATAATGCACCTAGAGAGCAATTAGTGATTAGAAGGGGTCACATAAATTTCTAGAATAATTTATGTAAATTAACAGAAGAACCCTGACCCTCATAGAGCACTCTCTTCTTTACTGAGAAGTTACTCCCAAAACAGCTGACACAATTTTACAGAGGAAAAGATATTCAGTATACAGCAGAAGTTTTCAACAGATAACACTACCTCTAGAATCCAAACCAAGAAACTTACCAGAAATTAGACAGGGAGTTAAGACTTAAACCTGAGAGAGCGATGGATAGAATGTACAGTAAATCCAATTTTGAAGGAAGGAATTCACGCTACTGAAAAAGGCAAGTAAAGGGTACATTATCTTTCTAGTCTACATGAAGTCAGGCAGGGTAAAATAGGCTTTGCAGGTTGGTGAATAACAGAGGAGGAAAAGGTTAGGCTAACACAGGAACAGAATTAGGTTAGTAGAGGTATACACCATTCTATCTGTTGTAGAGAAGGAAATGGTAGCACCAATTCACAAAGTGAAATAGAAAATTTAGCCAGGACATAAGACTGAGAAGAGCTGATAGGGTCTCACTTGAAAGATATTAAAGAAGATTAAAAAGTAGAGAGAAATCTGCAGATTTGCATAACACAAGCATATAGTCGCTATGTGGAGGGCGAGATGCCAATTGTGTAACACAGGTGAAAGAATGCAGAATAGACATTCCACAAACACAAAGCCAATCTATACCAGTTTGGCAGAGCTCATTCCCAGAAGGAGATCATTGAAAGAGAAGTACAAAAATGGATAGGCAAGAATAATAGAACCATCAAAATCTCCATGGTCTTTCCACTTTTAGTTCCAAAAAGAAAAACCTTACAGAGTAGTGGTAGACTTCAGAAGGTTAAACAAGATAACTGAAAATGATCGTTATCCAATGCTGTCTATGAGAGACCGTATCACAACGATCGGATCCAAGAAATACTTTACCACAATAGATTTGTTGCAAGGATTTTTACAAATTTTGAAGAGTGAGTAAACCATTAACCGCCTTTAGTACACAACGGTAGATATCAATATGTGAGAATGCCTTTAATTAAAGTCAGCCCAGTAACCTTTGTGAGATTAATGGATAAGATTTTAGGTGACGATAGTGTGATGCACATACAGTAAGATGATTGATAATAGCAACAGATACAATTGAAGAACATATAAAACTGGTAAGAGAAGTACTAAAGAGATCATGGAAGGCGAATTTTAAATTGAAGGTATGCAATTTCCTCAGAAGGAAAATAGACTACTTGGACACACGCTGGTTAAAGGTGGAAGTAAAACGGACTTAAAGATTAATAATCAAAGAGTATCCTACACCTCAATGTAAGAAGGATGAAGTCATTTTGATTAGCAGGTTTTAACAAGTACATAAAGAATTTTGGTAACAATATCTGCCCGCTGACGGAAAGCAATAAAGGAACATTGTGTCATCTGTATGGAAAACAAGGCAACAATATGCATTTGATGAACTAAAGGAAAGGTTAACTCATTCTCCCGTACTTAGTTTCTAGATTTAGAAGAATTTTAGCTACAGATGCAAAGTCACTGGTATAGGAGCATGCTTTAATGCAGTATATGATAACAAATATAATGCTATAGCATAATAGCAGTAGAAAGCTAAAGCCCACAGAAATAAACTACTCAGTAACAGACCTAGAGTCTTTAGCCATAATAGATGCTTTAAAACACTTGTATATCATCTGGCAGCAGATAACTGTATTCACTGATCATTCTGCCGCAGAGAAATGCTTTAAGAATCCGAATTTTTCCGGACGTAGAGCTCGTTGGTTTATGACAGCCCAAGACTATGACATAGAGTTGAAATATGTTCCAGGGAAGGCCAATAAAGTGGCAGACGCCTTATCAAGGCATAGTAACCAAAAGGATAGTATAAACATGATAGGTCATGGCCAGAACAGGCCGAATTCATACAGCACACTACGTATCATACAGAACTTCTTCTCCCAGACAAAATTTCATGCTGTCAAAAAGATGAAGACTCTGCAAGAGATCTTCGATTTTGTAGAAAATAAAAGAGAATTTAGTCAAAAAAGGAACGAGCAGAACTGGCAACAGAATTCGATGCCCCATAGACGCGGTAAACGTCATAGACGACGTACTAGTTTGATGTGTGTCACGAGGTGACCTGTTTGATCAGAACATTAGAGTACCATAAAGAATATACCATGGTTTAAGAATAAAGTCATTGAGTTAATGCATGACGATGATATAAGAGCTCACCCAGGAAGCGATGAGACAGTTAGACTCAGTTAAAAGGATCTTTCATTAAAAAGGGAATCTTATATGATGATAGTAATTACGTGAAAGCTGCAATACTGCAACAGTTACAAGGGAAGAACAGATATGAAGTAATTTAGGAAATATCCATCCTTGCAGAGACTCCATTTGAAAGAGTAGCCATAGATCTAATCACTAATCTTCACACTACGAGTAAGGTGGGTTTAGAAGCATTAGTGTGTATTGACGCACTCACTAGATATACAGAGTTAATACCATTAACTATAAAGGAGCGAAAGAGTGTGCAATCGCCTTCTTTGATATAAGATATTTTGTAGGTATTCTGCCCACAGCTCATTATATCCATAATGGCACTGAGTTCAATAACTTATTGGTTCAAGAAATTTGTGATGCATTCATGTAGAAAAAGGTAACGATAATAACCGTATCATCCAGCTAGTAATGGCTTAGCAGAAAGAAATAACAGAGGTTCAGATGCATTGCTGCATACAGTAGACAGATCCTGATTACATCACCTCTATCCCTTCAGTCCAATTATACTAAACGCTAGGTATCATACAAGTACTCAAGCAACACCCATAAAAGCTTTAATGGGATATGAACCAAGACTATTGTACCATATGCATGGCTAAATCAGCCACTACAGCCTAATTACTGAAGATAAAATAAGAATTGGGAATTCCCAAGGTAATTCATAAGGCAATTGCACAAGAATTTAGGAGGAAGCCTAAAGAATATAGACAGGTATCAAGAAGGATTAAGGCCAGTAGATTACAAGATAGGCGATGAAGTTTCACTTCTTTAGTAATACATGGAATTAATTACAAGTTAGCCACCAAATTCACAGGGCCAAGGCAAGATCATAGACTTGCAAGAGACTAAGGTGAAAGTGAAAAAGGTGAATGAATTAATACCTTCCACATATGCTGAATCATTAGAAGAAGGATTTTGGATAAATAAAGACAAAGTCAAGAAAACCAAATAAGTCGAAGAGGCAGAACTGACTGAAGAATTAGAAGAAGCTACTTCAGAGAAGAAAAACTAGATATAACCTAAGTGAAATAGAAGAGTCACATTTCAGTAATAACATAAGAACAAACCCGTCAATTCATCCTATTATTCCTGGTATTTGATTTCTTGCTGCTGAGTTTGCCTTTATTGGTTGACTTTAGTAATGAAACTATTTTTTTATAATGTTGCAACGCTTACTTTAATTAGTCGGTCTTGTAAATAAAAGAATTTAGTTATGCGTGGTATATCTGAATTGGCATTTTCTTTAACTGAGGGAATTACTTAGAAGCAAGAAAGAAGTAAAATTCTCTGAATGTAACGTATTAAAGTCAGAAGGGTTAATAGTCATCTTTAGGGATTTGCAACCCACTATCTAATAGAAGAATGAGGTAGACGTTTAAGACAGGTTTTAAAATAGATTTAACGAGAATCTTGTTTCTAAATCATTAAATATTTGTTTCCAGTGTACTAACTATAGAAGTAAAAGGTAAAGAAATGAGAAGGCAGTTTGATTGTATACTTAGATACTCCTCATCATGAGAAGCCTTGGCATAACCTATAATATTCACATTGAAAGGAGTGCAATAGAACTATACTAACAATTAAAGTAGAATAGTAAGTACTTATTTTCCTGCAGAACTAATATCGTTGATGATCTTCGTTTCTTAGAGATACTTTAATTAGCAAAAGCTACTGATTTGTTTTGCCAGTCACAAAATATTCATAAGTACTACTTGTTTTCCCGGACCTGTTGCCAGTCATACTTTGAGTTACCATAAAAATGTAGAAGTTTCCTATGCAAAGAGAAGCTCATACTTGCATTGATAAAGTCAAGCAACAAGTACACAAGTAAGTTATACATGTTAGCGCACAATGTTTGAATACACCCAGCAAGTAAGGACATTATCATTCATTTGTAGCAAAGGAGCCCAACAAGAAATCACAGAACGCTAAGAAACAAGATTGCTGCCTTATGATTTGTACAGATTGGATTACTTTTTAAGAATTTAAACCACCTGTTAGCAGCTAGGTATGAGGGCTGAGTAAATCCAAATGTAACTTGGATAGATAATTGCTAATTTGCTCTTTATATCATTTACGATTGTTTAATACTTAAAGCTTAGATACATAGAAGGAATTTGTCATACAAAACGCATATTAATAGAGTCTTCATAGTCCATACTCGTTTTGTTTATTTAAAACTGTTTGGTTTTGTGTTAGTAAAATGGCTGAGACTGTATCGAGTGAATAGAGAAAAGGTATTTTTTCAAAGTGAATATCCTATTTCCATTTGGGTCGGTATGAAGGGACCATAACGCAAATAAATTTCCCAGTCTGTCAAAACAAGTCTCCAACCATATCTTCAAGAACACAACAGCACCAATGAGGCGCTAAGAGAAATTGTATCTGGCCGTGCCTTCGAAACTAATGAGGGTCCCGGCGAAGGAACCTATGGAAAGAAGAGGAAAAACCTCACCCCCTTGACTTCGAGGATAGCCAAGGAAATAAGCCATGCCCACAGGTCAGTTTCTAGATGTTTGGGCTAATCAAATGCCACAGTGCCAGAGACCCAGGCACATCCCAAGGCGAGCAAATACCTAATAATCAACAGGAATTCCTTTAAAACACACCTCCAAAAGTTGGAATGAAGCAAGCGGAGGAGGTGCTTGTGAAAGCAGTACTGCCTAGAATATGACGTCATGGTTGGACACAAGGGAAATGGGGAGATATAAGGACAGGCATACAGGAAAGGAGACAGAAAAAGGTGGGAGAGAAAAGAGAGAGACAGAGAAAGTCATGAGAGAAAGACAGAGAGAGAGAAAAGCCGAGAGTGTAAGATAGAGAGAGAGAACTATCTGGAAGTGTGGGAAGCAGAAAAAGACAGAAGGAGAAGAAGTGTTTTAGTGAAGAAAGACTCTCTCAAACAATAGTCCCTGTAATTCCACTCCGTTAAGTCTCTGAAACCATTATTTCCCAAAGTCTCTCTGAAACCATTATATTAAAGTCTCGAACTATTAAGAAACAGTTAAGAACTATAGGTGGAACTGTAAGACAAAATCACAATAAAGAAGAAACGGAACAATTAATCATTTTCCCTTTTAACTCGGTAATTTATAATTTAATAACTGGCTTTAAAGACACTTGTTCCACTTACACACTACTACACGCATGCTGGACGCTTACCTTTAGTGTTAAATCTTTGAAGGAAAGAAACGGGTTCTGACAACATATATATATATATATATATATATATAGTATATATATATATATATATATATATATATATATATATATATATATATATATATATATATATATATATATATATATGTGTGTGTGTGTGTGTGTGTGTGTGTGTGTGTGTGTGTGTGTGTGTGTGTGTGTGTGTGTGTAATTGGCAGAACACCTAAATCTTGCACAATTTTATTTTTCATTTCTTCTTTCGTATATTTCTACCGCCACCTTTATTCCTGTCTCCCTTACTCCTCATTGAAATCTTACATTTACATCATCCCCTATTTGTTCACTGCAGGATCTAATCTCAGTAAATAGAACATTTACTTTCAATCCTTACCCCTGGCGTCTTGTTGGATGTGGATGTGAGGACTAGTTCATTGTCTCTCGACACCCACACGCGTTGGAGCCTCGGAAGGCCTTAAGACCCTCATTTATCCCCAACTGGGAGCAAGCGTCTCTGTTTTGTTCTCAGCTATGGAGAGGGAGGGAGGTGTGGCAATACAGATATCCCATTTGGCCTGCCTTTTTGAGAATCCGTTATTAACCGGTCAGGTAATCTCACATAGACTTATGTTCAAGAGGCCCTCTGCATCGGTGTCTTCACTCCCTCTGTTCTTCGGTGATGCCATATGTAATCTATTCAAGAATTACTTCATGCCCTTTCAGAGCTAGAGCATCATCATCATGAAAGAATATATCTTTACAGCGCCAGGATCGATTGTACCTTACACTTGTATCAGTCATAATACTGATGGATCTCTCATGGAAGCGACTATATAAATACACTTCAGTTAACAGTTGCTAGCATCCCTGTACTACCCTAATTCATCCCGCAAATACCCTTCGAATTGGAACCCCTCTTATTTGTATCTTACTCTTATTTGTCTCATACAGAATATATTCATAAAAATTTTGTTAATTTTTCCTATAGAACACATGCCGTTTTCATAACTGTTTAATGCTAAAGTAAATTTTTTTCTTGCTCAGAATTATAAGTGATTATAAAGTACATGTCTGAAGAAAGATAAATCTCTTAAAGTTCATAATAACTTCGTGCGGTTGCCTCAAGTCATCAAGACTTATCGATAAGTATGAGCCCCGGCAAAACACAGTGGCTGCTCCACACTCCTTATTTGCTTGTTCCTTAGACACTTGAATCCTTGTTCCGTTTAATGAATACACACCACCTTGAATTTTTTGTTAGAACAAGGAAGACACCGTAGTCTATATATGTACCTGACTGGTGTTGAAGTTTTGTGACTTAATATCACATTTGCAATGTAGTGATGTTTTCACCACGCACATAAGTACATATCACACACACACACACACACACACACACACACACACACACACACACACATATATTATATATATATATATATATATATATATATATATATATATATATATATATATATATATATATATATATATATATATATATATATATATATATAAATATATATATAAATATATATATATATATATATATATATATATTATATATATATATATATATATATATATATATATATATATATATATATATATATATATATATATATATATATATATATATATATATATATATATATAAAGAAAGTATATATATATATATATATATATATATATATATATATATATATATATATATATATATATATATATGAATGTCTTTTACTGTAATACAACAGTATAATATGAAGATAAAAAGGCCTATAAAACACTATGAACGTTTCAACCATACATTTCGAGCACTTCCTTCTGTGCCCCTGTTCACTGTTAAAATATGGACAGATGATAGATACAAGGGCATATATACAAAACATATGTAGGTGTGGCAGTAAGTCTTGTTGGCATGAAGGTGGCCATTGACCCAGAAAAGATGGAAATTAAGGTATTCCCTTGTGATTTTTGGCCTCGTTAGCTCCCCTCTGGCCATGTGTCTGATGGTCGTATTTTCTGAAACATCGTCTCAAGAAGAGCCCTGAGGATTAACCCATCGATGTCATCCGATTTCCAATGTCCTCCTGACAGGTTCATATTGTTGGTTTGATTGATGATAGCAGATTCCAGTATCTTCCTTTTGTAAAGACAACTACTACAAACCCGTTCTCCACACGCCTGACTATGACCGTTCTTTTTGCCTAGCAGTTGATGCCAGTGATGTGGGTATTGGTGCTGTAATGTGTCAAGAGAAGGAGGGAGTTAGACACCCAGCAGTGTACTACTCGAAGACGTTGAACCCCGCTCAAGCGAAATAAAGCACCATTGAAAAGGAGCTACTAGGAATTATATTGGCCATGAAACAGTTTGAATCCTATCATGCATACCTTAAGTTTCCCTTGGTCATTCTTACAAACCACAATCCCTTACGGTAGCTTACAACCTTCTTGAAGCAAAATAAACAATTGAGGCACTGGTCTATCGACCTCCAAGACTATAACTGGAGGACTGAACATGTCAAAGGTTTGGATAACAAAAATGTGGACATCTTGTCCAGAAGCCACTAAAGTAGTCTTTTCACGGCTACTACGGCCCAGTGGAACCTGGCAGATCCTCCAGAATAAGTGCCCTGCTACCAGCCAGCTGCAGATAACCTCAAGATGTCGTGAAATACCTTCTTTCCTTACACTATCCTTTCTTCGATTAACGTAAGTGTCCCTGGTTCAAAATGCATTACGTACTGTATGATTAGTTTACTCAGTTTATGTTTGGCACTTAGTGTATGTGTTTCCCTTATGGAACAGAGCTTTCATTCATAATAAATTATGACTTCACCTAACAGGACCACGAACGTTTGTACCCCTTCAACGCTAACTAACAGCATGTCCC
>NC_089783.1:4899676-4944676 GCF_040412425.1 Macrobrachium rosenbergii | reverse complement strand
CATACACAGAATGTGTGTGTGTGTGTATGTCATGACCATAATAAAAAAAGATTATAAAAATCAATTAATGATGAAGACAGATGTTCATTTCCTGTCACCGGTATACATAACACTTCGTTTATATAAATGAAGTCTAAAGACATATCAGGCCAACAGCGATGATTAGTTTTTGAAGCACTGTATAATCAGTAAAGGTATGCATTGTTTGAAAGGTGAACATGATGATCCTTATGGTTCCAGTAAACGATAAGGAACATATTAAGAGAGAAATTTTTGAATATAAAGTGTAAGATAATGTTTACAAACAAACTTCAGGACGATCTTAGTTATTCAGCCTCCTGAACTCATTCCATATAAATTTTATATAAGTGAGCTTTGTATTTAATGAGTGTTGAAGAAATTTTACTTAATTTTAATGGCCATATTGATATTTCTCCTTAGATAAATAGCATTGCATCAATTTAATGAACGACGGCATTGCAGTATTGCATCAATTTAATGAACGACTTTCATCTCTTTTGCTTTTTGGAGATATTTACACTATTGATTTTCATTAAATCTATGGTGATTTTAAAGCCTTGACAGAATTGTTGTACTCCATCTTTATTATTCCTAGAACAATTGTTTTTACAAAACTTGCCACGTTTCTTTTATTTTATCATCGGCAACAATGCTTGAGTCTATTTAAGCGCATTGCCTTGTTTTGTATAGATTTGAACAAGGTTTAACTGTACAAAATTATAAAATAAACCAAGATATACCGAATCATCTACACAAATTTTAGAGCAGTAGGGAAATTATATATCATGTACCCTCTGCAACCTATGCTTCTTGCGCCGCCTCAGCATTTCCATATTTCTATTTCATGAATATGGATATTGTCTAGTATGATTCTAAAGTAGTTTGGTATTATTTTTCTTAAACTGATGTGAAATTCCACAGTAAAAACATAACCAATTATTAGATAACATAATGCGAAAAGAAAGGTGGGTATTTATTAAATAACAAATAGAAAAACGTTGGTGTACGAAGAAAAAATGAGGAACAGAAATAGATAGTTTATGAAGAAATGATAAATTACGCTATAAAAATACCAGAAAAAGTAAAATAAATGATTGAAAACCAAATGCTAAGGCACATGATATAAAAATGTTTTACTGTAAAAATGAAAATGCTTCTTAGAGAGGAAAAGGAATAAAAGAACCTATGCCTGAAAAAAAAAAAAAAAAACGAAAAAAGCAAGTGAAGTCAGGTAAAAGGGTTGAATTATTTAAAAAATACGTTCGACAAAATTTAAAAAAAAAGGGAATGGAATAGGGGGAATAAATAGGAAATAAAACAGTAGATGAAACTCTCAAAGAGGAAAAATTTCACGATCATAAAAGGGAAAGGAGTGGTGAGTCTTCAAGGACTCTGGGGGAAGGAGAAAATGGGAAGCGTTTGGCGCGTAAAGGTTCAAAGGAGACAGGAATTCAGATACGATGAGAAAGCGGTCAAGGGCTGCGGTGTGAAGCCTGGATGAAATTTTTCTTTCCTAGAGAGAGAGAGAGAGAGAGAGAGAGAGAGAGAGAGAGAGCATGCTTGATCTTTTGAAAAGGAATTTTATAGTGACGCTAAATTTTAGCTTTACGAAAAAGGAAGCGAAATAATGATGTATATGAAGAAATTTCTGAGAACAGCAGAAAACTTAAAATGGAGCAAAGAAAATTTCTTTTGAAGTACTGAATCAAATAATATTCAAGATTTTCTTTTGTGGTGCATTTGGTTATCTTAAATTTTGAATAGCAATGTATTTTGTATATTTACCAGTAAAATCATATTAATCAAATTCTATGTGATGTATGTATATATAATTATATATATATATATATATATATATATATATATATATATATATAATATATATATATATATATATATATATATATATATATATATATATATGTGTGTGTGTGTGTGTGTGTGTGTGTGTGTGTGTGTGTGTGTGTTTGTGTGTATTGTGTAGTATGTATGATATATATATATATATTTCATATATATATATATATATATATATATATATATATATATATATATATATATATATAGTATATAGCTATATATATATATGCATCCTGAAAGTTGTGATTTTATGGTAAATATACAAAACATATTGCTATTAAAAATTTAGAATAACCAAATGCACCACAGAAGAAAATCTTGAATATTATTTGATCCAGTACTTTTAAAGAAATTTTCTTCGCTCCATTTTAAGTTTTCTTCTTTTTTTAGGAAATGTCTTCATATGCATCATTATTTCACTTTCTTTTATATGAAAAACGTAAAATTTTGAGTCACTACAAAATTTCTAAAAGAAATATCATGTAAGGTCTCTCTCTCTGTATTGTCTCTCTATCTCCTCTCTCTCTCTCTCTCTCTCTCTCTCTTTCAGGGTTTTTAGTTTCGAGTAACTCAAAAAGAAAGATTGAGTTCTTAGAAGAACCAACCCAAAATAAAACAATAGAAATAATGAATATAAATGAAACCTGGTATTCCCATGAGACTGGTAATGATGACCAGATAAAGGGTTTCCAAACTTATAGATTTCAGATAAAAAATAGAAATCAAGGATTAAAACCGCAATATATAGGAGAGACGCCAATCAGGGAAAAACCTGTGAGAAATATTAGTAACACAGAATGTGAATTAATAGCATAATTTGAATCTGAAAAATTAGTGAAAATTGTAAAAATACAGACCCCTAATACTAAAGAGTTTGACATAATAATTGACAAATTGGATGATATATGTAGAAATCACAAGGACTGGACTATACTCTATCCGATGAGACTTTAACTTTCCTTTCGAAAATGGAAAGAACGAATAGGAGACTGTGGTTGTATTTATACATATAAAAAGTTTTGTAATAGTAGTGCAGAAAATAAAGGCAATTTGAAAAAAGCTATTAGATATGCTACTAGAACATAACATTCAGCAAATAAAATCACCTGCCAACAAGAAGGGACAATATAGTAGACCAAGTAGTATTTGTGAAAGAGGTGAACTATGTTAAAGAAATAAAAGTGTATAATACGAGTATTTCGGACCATGTCATAGAACTAACAGTCCATTACAAAGCACATGAAAACAGAGATAAGGAAGAG
Organism: Macrobrachium rosenbergii; assembly: GCF_040412425.1. Taxonomy (NCBI): domain Eukaryota; kingdom Metazoa; phylum Arthropoda; class Malacostraca; order Decapoda; family Palaemonidae; genus Macrobrachium; species Macrobrachium rosenbergii. The sequence continues at coordinate 4,941,533 of NC_089783.1, read as the reverse complement.
GCAAAAAAAATGGGAAGGATATGGAAAACACAATTTCTATAGTAAAAATATAAATTGGTCATAAATAAATGAAGAATTAAACAAAGAATGGGAAAACATATTTGTAAGTGATAATAGACAGGTAAATACCGATAGAATATTAGAGGAAATAGTGGAAAAATATATACCGAAGAAAAAAAGTAAACATCACTCACGAATACCAAGAGACAGAAGGATCTTGCTCTAGAAAATAATCAAAAAGTGGAAAAGGTCTTGCAAAGAAAAGAATGCATGGAAAGTGAAGGAACTAAAAAGTAAGATAGAAAATGGTGAAACAAAAAGATTATGCATCAAAAGAAAATGAAAAATGGGACCTAGAAGAAAAGGCCTATAAAATATCAAGCAAAACCTAAAATTTTTTTATTCATATGCAAAAGATGAATAAAATAAGAGTATTAGGCCCTCTAAGAATTGAGGGCGATTAACGAATGAAAAAAAAACAAATTTTTAACATATTAGCAGAAAGATATAACAATGTGAATTTACACCTAGAATTGATAATGAAGATAATGATACAGTAATATGAGAGATGAAAATATTGAATATTTATTGGACATAGATGTTCTCAGCGATATTGTGCAGGCTATTAATGAAATTAAAAATGGATAGCAAGGACCCAGACAATATACCTGCCATATTGTTAAAGAAAGTGGTTGAATTCAATAAGCCATAAACATATATAATACTATTGAGAAAAAGTGTAGATACAGGCAAGATTTATGATGAGCATAAATTAGCATATATCTATTAGTTTCAAAGTGGTTCAAGACTTTTAGCAAGTAATTATAGGCCTGTGAGTCAGACATCTCATATTATGAAAGTTTATGAAAGGGTAATGAAAAAAAATTATAATGAAACCTTTAATGAAAAAAATAGATTGTTCCTCAATATAGGACAACATGGTTTTGTACCTGGAAAAAGTACACAAACCCACTGTTAGTCCCACCATGAAAGCATAAATAAAAATATGATAAATGAAAAAGATACAGATGTGGTTTACCTAGACTTTGCAAAACTTTTGACAAGGAGCCCATAATATATTAGTGAAAAAATTAGAAAACATAACATTGGTAAAGAAGGAAGAAGATAAAAAATTTTTGTCAAAACAGAAAACAGACAGTGATTGAAAACGATGAGAAATCGGATGAAGCTACGGTAATATCCACTGAGCCACAAGTGTCATGTTAGCTGCATTTGCTGTTTGTGATTATGAATGCAGGTATAGACAGTAATGTTAAGGACTCAGTAGTAAAACAGTTGTTGGATGATACAAGAATAAGTAGAGAAATTGCTTGTGATGAAGATAGGAACTCGTTACAAAAGAGAATCTAAACAAAATATATAAATGGCCAGAGATAAATAGGATGGTATTTAACTGTGATAAATTTGAATCAATAAACTATGTTGATACAGAAGGAATGCTATATGCATATAAAGGACCTAATAACGAGACAATAACAAATAAGGAAGCAGTTAAAGACCTTGGTGTGATGTTGAATAGGAATATGTGATGCAATGATCAAATAGCAATACTATTGGCAAATACAAAGCAAAAATGGGAATGTTGTTCCGGCACTTAAAAATAAAATTTCCGAACACATGATTATGCTTTTTAAAACGTAAAACGTATATTGAAATTAACACACTATGTTTAAGGGTTTAACTTAGACAATTTTAAAGAAAAATTTACAACTGGCAGTGTGGGATCACTTTTCAAATTGCCTAATGGAGTTTCATTGGACTGTCAAGTAGAAGGAATGGCGATGGGGTCTCCACCCAGCCAACATTTGTCAATATTTTAGAAGTTAACTAATAAGCAATTTCTGACAATTGCCCTCTGGAAAGACTTCTTCCTTTTCTGAACAGATATGTATATGACACTTTTGTAATTTTTAGAGACAAATAAAAACCCAAATTTCTCCAGTAAAGCTAACTTAAAGCTGCTCCAAATAAAGGGTTATTGATTGAGCATGTAAAATGATAATAATTACCCTTTCTGGATGTTTTAGTTACTCGAGAAAACGATTGTTTCAATTCATCAGTATTTAGGAAAAGACTTTTTCCGGTCTAGGTTTGAATTTTTATAGCCAATGCTGTTTTTGACTTTAAATTAAACTCATTAATTTACCGTCTTCTAAAGAGCTTTAATATAATTGATAGCTGGTAAAGGTTTAATAATGAAATAACTTTTATACAAATACTTTCTAGACAATTGTTACCCTTCCAGACTTTTTTAATACCTATTTAAATAAATTTCTGAATGATAAATATAAACTAAATTACAAATAACTAAAGTTCCTGGATGACATTTTGCCAGTCTAATCTATGATCCACGATAAGTCTTTTTTACAACACTTTTGAATAACCTAATTCAACATTTGCACCTGCCATTAATTGTAAATTGATTAAAGTCAATCCTCTTAATATCAAATCATTATTCCAGTATAAAGACAAATTAGCCCTCTTATGACATCAAGCATGTCTATTTATTTCCCCCCAATGTAGTCAGGGGAAATACATGGGCGCCTCACGCCACCTACTGAAAGTAACTTGGGAATTGATTGTCATAAATTCAGTTATAGAACTGAGTCAAACTATCTAATCCAGAGTTCTCAAATATTCAATGAAAACACGCCAAAAGATAAAACAGAAATTGATTATAGAAATTTTTAAAATACTTTCCAAAGTCCCTGTTCTTTCGCTTCCTATCTTTGAATCTCTTTTTTTTAAACTACTAGTACCAAGATTGAACAAATATAAAACTAATCAACAGCTCTGTACCTGACGTGATTTTACCCCGGCCTGGAATTCTTTGTTTATGTCACTCTACTTTTATCTCCGTACAAACGGTAACAATCGCTTCTTAAATTTGTCTTTTAATTTTTGTATAACTTTTTTTCTTTTTTTATATTTGATTGTAATTTTTAAGTATGAGTCTGATTTTATATTTATATTTTACTTATTCCAGCTTGATAATGGACAGATGTCTTGAAAACTTAAGCACAATAAAGGTACTGATTATGGACGTCTTAGTCTGCCTTGGTCATATAAAAAATAATATATATATATATAAATATGATATAATATTATATACATATATATATATATATATATATATATATATATATATATATATATAATATATATATTTATTGAGAGAAATAGAGAGATTAGAGAGAGAGAGAGAGAGAGAGAGATTTTTTCCTAGAGAGAGAGAGAGTGATAATTTTAGAGAGAGAGAGAGAGAATCTGAAGGAAAGAGAAGCAATTGAGTACTGCAAGGCCTTTTGAGTTCTTGTCCTTTACTTGGCGGACTGAAAAAATGAAAAAAATAGCAATAAGGAAAACAACAACATAATATGTAAAGTGCCATGTTTGGACTGCTCTTCTTTTTATATCAACCAAACTAGCAGGGATTTAGATGTACGAATTAAACAGCATAAGTATGCTCTCAAACTGGGCAGACATCCAAATCTCTATTCATTCATTTAAGTGAAAATTCTCACAAGATATTTGGACTGAAAGTTCAGTAATTGCCAGATTGAAAGATTTCTCTCCACAAAATCTTTCAGAATCCGTTATTATACAGCTTATTTCCAATTGTAATTTTAACCTTAGGCCTGGCATGTGTTATTTGGACCCCTGTATTAGTAAATTGTTCAAGTATGACCTAAAAGATAAAAAATTCACTGACTTAACTACAAATTCAGTTACCTTAATTATATTTTCGGACGTATTTTTATGTTTTAATATATATATGATATATATATTGGCTGTATATATATTATTTGTATATACGCTTATATATATTATCAACTATATATATATTATATAATATATATTTTAACACGTATTTGAAAAATTCATGGTATATATATATATATTATATGCTGTAAACATATATATATATGACATATATACAATATATATATATTTTTTTCTACGTATTTTTATAAAGTTTAATATATATATATATATATATATATATATATATATATATGTATATATATTTTATATATATATATATATAGATAATATAAATATAGATATATATGGGGTATTATATTGGGATATATATATATATATATATATATATATATATATATATATATTTATATATATATATATATATGTATATATATATATATATATATATATATATATATATATATATATATATATATATATATATATATATATATATATATATATATATATATATATATATATATATTATATATATCATGTTCCATATTTTGTTCAGTAATACATATATACACATATATATATACACACATACACATACACACACACATGTATATATATATATATATATATATATATATATATATATATATATATATATATATATATATATATATATATATATATATTATATATATTATATATATAACATTTCTACAAAGTATTATGTGTCTCTGTGAATATTTTGATGTTTTGCATGTAGATGTCTGGTTTGTTGTGAGATATGTTAGATCATAAATGTCTTTTTCTTACAGATAAATTCGCTGACCTGACCATGTAATTCTAAAATATGTTTTTTTTTTCTATTTGTTTAATAATTATTAGTATGTAAAATTGTAATATATTTGTTCTTGGAATTTAGTAACTGTAGAGGAAGAGAGATATTTTTTAACCATTATCTTAGCCATTTATCCTGTATTGACATAAAGTGTTTGGGGAAGGGAAAGGCAAGTACCACTTGGTGTGTCACAATGACATATTGACAGGCCAAATGGCCAGAATGCTTTATTATTTTGTTTATCATGTTTAATCCATAATTATTAGCTTTCTCTATGCCTATTATGTTTTCCATAATCTGATTAGAAAGAATGAGGAAGTGAGATAGATATAGTTGATACGCTGACAGCTGAACCTCAAATTTGGTCTCAAATTTTTTCTGTTTGCACAGGTGTTTGAAGTGAACAGGGAAAAATTAATCTTAAAGATAGTGCTTGAAGCTCCAGTCCTGAATGTATACTGTACATGTAAGACAATGTATAATGTATGTATCTGTTATGTATCATGTGGAAGGGAGGGCCTTGAAGATAAAAAGAGGACTAGTTAGTATTTTCCCATTACAACACTATATTGTGCAAAGGGTTTCAGAAGGCCAGGGGGTTGCCTTCTGCTATGGAAGATAGGTTCTCTCTCTCTGAGATCTTGTTTCTCTAGTTCCAGCATGGAAGGAATTTAACCATTGGTTATCCGTTTGTAAAATAAGTTTTGTTGAGACCCAAGAAGTTTATTCATTTGTAAGAGGTTTATCTGAAGGCTTTTATATTTTGAAGCATTACGGAAATGTGTTGTACGGTGAAACACTTTAAAAAGGTAAAGTGATTGTTAGGCTTTGCTATGTTGTGCTGCTGTTTCTGTGAAACAAATTATTATTTTGAATAAGTTTGGATTGATATCTCATATAGTGAGTTCTAATGTGTCTTGCTGCTAATTATATTTTACTAAAAGTACAAATCATGTTAGCCTAAGACAATGTTTCTTTGGTAAGTTTTAGAAAGACAAGCTTTAACCTTTTAAAATGAAGGTAATCTTTTTGAGACTGATGTAATTTTATGATCAAGCTAAATTGTATTTGTAAATGATATATTCCCCATTTTTGCAAATTTCATTCTTATATGTCTGTGTTATCATATTACTATAATTTTATAATTACTTTTATAACAAACACCTCTTTGTTGGTGATTACTTAGCATTATTTGTTAATTTGCATTACTGAGATTTCAGTGCAGAGTTATTTTTGAGATTTCAGTGAAAATATTGTATGGACCATTTAATTTAATATTTTAGTGAACGTTTGTTGTCAAATTAATTAAAAGGTTTAGTGTTTAAAACTTGGAGTGAAAGTTAATGGCTTGAATATTTACCAATAAAATGATTTCATTATAAATTAAGTTTTACTGAATTAACCTTTTGGTTAAGAAATATAAACCTTACACTGTTAAAAATAATAGTAAATCTTTTGAGATTGTGAACTCTGTTTTGTTTGAATTAAATTTATAAATTTGTGTGAAAAATTTTTAAAAAAATGTTTCATTTTGACAGAGATTACGAATGAATATTTTTAATACATTACTACTGTCACCTATAATCACTGTATTGGCATCAAACACATAAAGAACCAGGAAACAAGCTGACTTAATCACAAGATGATGCCCATAGTATGCTACTTAGTTTATGGTAATGGGTAATTCATCTAAGACTCTAACGTATTAATAAATTCGTAAGATAAATTTTCAAAGTGTTAAGAATGTTTCTAAAACTTAATTCAAACAAAACTATATGGAACCCAAAATTATGTTTATGCATTTCATAATGTGCAATAGACTTTGATTTCCTAATAACCCTTGTTCTTAAATCACTTTTTAATAACCAGGACCCATGATCACCTCGTAACAATCTGCTTTTAGCTTGTGGGTATATCATATATATTGCCATTAACAAATATAGGAATAAAGGAGAAATATGGTCGGAAATATGTGAAATATGACAACATGCCCTTGGCATCTCTTTAAATGATGAAAGATTTGTTTGTTTCTCTATGGGTCATAGGTTTAAGCAGGGGTACAGGAGGAGGAGACTACCTGTGTTCCCTTTCGTCAGTGTTTCCATCCTTCTATAAAAAAATCCATATTTTCGGCCAATATCGTTTCCATGCAGTGGAAGATTTCACAAACCGTCAGATGGAATGAAACAGATCTTATAAGGGAAAGTTTATCACTATAACATGAAGTGGATTCATTCACTCTCTTTCCTTCTGGATCTCTCTCTCAAAAACACTCTTTTTCTCTCTCATTTCAGTTTTACCTTTTTCAGATGAAAATCTTGCTTCTTCTGTGCAACTTTTGTTTCAAAGGGATGAATCTTATTATTTTTCGATATCTTTCTTTTCGTTCACCTTGCTTTCGTACATCTATTTATCTGAGACTATCTTTTCCCTCCTTTCCTGCACATATATCATTTTTGGCTCCAAGTTCATTTTCCTACGTCTTTTTCATTCTGCATTCTGCTCAGCTCTCTCTCTTCTTCCTTTCATAATCTCTCCTATTCCAGGATTTTTCCGTTACTCTTCTTCACAATCATCAAGTTGCCCATTTGATTCGCTATCTCCAGGTATCTAAATTTCCCCTATCAAATCTTCAAGGATATAACTTCCCCATTTCTGCCATGGATCGGTTCACTCACCCGAGGATTTTAGGACCTTATCGAGGATAATAAAATTTCAGGCAAAAAAAATGAATAGCAACTGATGCTCTTTGTTGCAAGGAATTAACAGCCCAATTGTCCACTAGGAACCGTAATATCAAAGTTTCAAGTTCATTTATCTCTCTCTCAAATCAGAATGGAGTCTTTCAGACTCTGTAATTTGACAATGTACATATACGACAAACATACTCTTTCAGTTGCATCTGTCTAAATAGGGCTAAAACCTTTTACTAATGAATGCCTATGTCTGACTCACAAACACAGGACACACATTTCATAAATACTATAATATACATATCCCTCCTTTATATATGTGTATATATATATGTATATAAGATATAGTTTCCAGCCATTATATATTATGTCTGCAAAATATTTCTGTACATATATTTCCAAAATAGCACAACAACACACTCTATACCAATATACCTTCTCTATATGTCTCTCTCAATCTTTCCATTCACTTGTTAAAACAGTTTATCGTAAATAAAATCTAACATGTCAAATTTAAAGGATCACTAAACCTTAGTTAGTTAATCCGCAGAAATACCCCTGATTAAATTCTGTTAATTCTCACAAAAGTTATTGAGGCAGAATGGAAAACTTTATGGTTTGAAAAAAAGTTTACTATCATATGCTAGTCATGAAGCAGCCCAAAATTCACCTCTTCAGGTCTAAATCTAAAAGCTCTCTACTCTAAAGCTTTCAAATTTGGACGGAAAATATGAAGTAAAAGACCCTAGTTTCATGATATCAGGAAGACATTGTCTAAATGGTTTTAGTTTATTCCTCTCCTTTTGACACAGTTTAAAAAACTTAGTTCCCATGCAACTAAACAAACAGAAATCAACGGAATTAGTTAGGACTTAAGTGTTATCTGACCAATGAGACCCAGTTTTCCAAGTCACCTAAGAAACTTGCTATGACTACAGTGCCATGAAAATGTCATCTTCATTTGGATTCATCTAGATATCTAATTAGAATTTGTCATTTTATCAAAGACATTTTATTTATAGGAAAAATCCTCAGTTTATACATCATTAAGGGACAGAGTGAGTAAATAAACTCAGTGAGTCCTATATATATCATTTTGCTTCTCAAGGTGTTGGAAAGTCCAATTTATATAAATCAAAGACTTAAGTAGAAATATCATAAATAAAACATTTTTTATAAACCATGGTCATACTTTAAGGTAGGAAAAACACATTGAGTGATTCATGCAGATGATTTTAAGAATCACCTCAATAGCTTATGTCTTTCAAAGATTTCTCTGAAATAAGCCAATACCTGTCATATTTAAATAAATAAAACTTTCAAAGGACTTTCAGATAAATATTCTCCTTGTATTTGGAAATTTTCTGAAACAGGGACCTGGAATGCTCTTACATTTAGGAGAGATTCAGCTAATGGTTATCCCCATCTGTCTCATATACCCTCTGGACCCCTTCTTGGTTTTGGATGAAATCCAACTTGTTCCCCCGATGGTTTAAACATTTAAATGCGTTCCAAAATTACATTAGTGGTTGTTTGTGAACATAAAGTAATATTCTAACTGCAGGAGAGGACAAAGAATTCCAGATTTAGGGATACCAGAGGCCTTCATTATTCGAACTGTTGATCATAGAATCTATATTTACCATGTTTAGCATTTTTAATCTTTACAAATATGTATTATTCATAGCATGCATACTAGACTGAGACAGACAGACAGATCAGATAGGCTGTCTCTTCCTATATTACAAAATTAAAATTACCTGAAAATGTTTTGTGCATGGCCTAGCTTTCAGATTAACAGTTGGAATAAATTTTAGTAATATTTGTTACAAATTGTATTTGTAAAATCATCCAATTTGTATTTATCTTTAGAATTTAATACAAATTCTTTTATACATAATATACTGTTATCATTCCATTTCCCATTTATAATTTTGCAAATGCAATCAGGAGTCTTCATAAGAAAAAGTCTCTGTCAAGAGTTCGACTCTCCATCAATCTTCCTTAACCCTTTTGCATTATTCTTTTGTTTGACTAAATTATTCGATCAGCAGTTAAAACAAACAATTAAATAACAAATGCCTTATGCCGACAGTAAAAAAATTTATAAAGAGATCAGAGAGAGAGAGGAAGAAGGTCAAAGAAGAAAAGAGAGAGAGAAGGGTCTTATTAAATTTTGATTAAGTGATGGCTATAAATTTAGTCCATAAGACGAATTTCATATTAATGGTCTTAGACAAAATTGGACTCGTAGGATGAAAAAGTATTATCTTCCACAGCGCTGCAGCTTATAAATGTTATCATTCTGCAAATTATTCCAGTAAAAAAAAATAATGAAATTCTGCAAATTCATCTTTAAAGGATCTTTCTAAATCCCTAGATACCTCCCTGAGGATGAGAAAAAGAAAGAAAGAAAAAACAGATGGCCACTTGCGCTATAATCTCCCCAATATCAAGGAAGTAAATATATAATCTCTTCCATTCAATCTGCATAATTATTATCTGTATGCCAGATGATTCTCCCATCAACGCAAGTCTTTTGGATTCTCGAAATGTTTCTGTCTATTGAATGTGGACAATCAGGCAACATTTATAATCAATTCATTCCTGTGTGACCAATGAATGGTATACATATATACCTTTTTCCACTGGAAAATTCTCCCATAGTTTCAAAGTGATTAGATGAAATGGTAACCTAAAAAGAACCTGGATGTCTAGAATAAATAATAATAATAATAATAATAATAATAATAATAATAATAATAATAATAATAATAATAATAAAACCTTTCTGTAGGAGACAGAAAATATGGTAATTTTTAAACTTTATACATATATATATATAACATTAATATATATATTATATATATATATCAAACCCATATAAGATATAGATATATAATGTTTGACATACACACACTAAACACATATATAAATCTATAAAAATATATATACCATATATATATATATATATTTATAGGATTATTTCAGTATCAATTTAAATTGTTTTTATCAGCACTATCATTTCAATCACAATACGGAATACTTTTGAATGATAGGTCAGCTCAAAACTAGTCAGGAAGAAAATTTCAGTTTGAAAAAACCTATAAAAAAACTTTTTAAAACAATTTGGAAAATCATAGTTTCAGCCATTAAATCGATATCAAGCTGCAAGTTTCTGCTGTTTCATTGCTACTAGTCGCGCAGGGCGTAAAACAGCAGTTCAGTTCACAAAAAAGGATGGTATCTTTTTGATAATATGAAATGTCTGGTATAGATTCTAAAACAAATGATGCGTATAAAAGTCTTTCGGGCATAACTCTTTCCCTACTTCTCACTAAGAGGAATAAAGATACTTGGAAAAACTAAAAGAAATTAATTGATGCCCTAAATGATACTTCTTAGGAAATACAATAGAAGGGAAAGAAAATTAATCATTATCACTGTATGAGAAACAACTACAAGTAAAAACATTTTTATGCAATATCAAGACCTTTTAAGAACACTGAATGCATTAATTTGGTCTAATTTACAATGCAAAAAACTTTTGTTAAAAATAAAAAATGACGATCAGTCATTTACATCTGATTCATTCGTTTTCTTAATATTTTTTCCATGTTAATGTTCTTGCACACCGATTCTGAAAACAAATATTTTCTCAACATGTACATATACTTATATAAATGATTTTATTTCTTAAAGTGATTCCAAACGCATTATCTCCTAAACATTTTGTACTCTGGAATATTTTTACATAGACATTTATTTGTAAATCATTGTCATAGAAGGGTAGAAACGCTCATCGATAATAGGGACTCCTCCATTTTGGGCCATACCGCCAACCCCCAAGACCTTGTTATTTTAGAATCACTTTTGATTAAACAACTGTTTCCGTCCTTAAACACTCACACGTCCTCCTTCCCTCTGTATTTGTCTTGTGTTGTTCCCATTTATGTTTACGTTTAGTTCAACATTGTCACTCCTCTAGGTCGGTCGTTTAACCTTTTGTTCTGTTACTCTGTTCGCTGCTGTTTTCATTTTTAGTTTACTGAATTTCTGTTACTTTTCAGTCTAATGTAAAGATTTTCCAAATTGTGTACATTCCCTTAATTTTAATGTTGTATATACTTCTTAAAATTGGTAAGAATAATTTTTGCCTTTTTAAATTCTTAATTTTGAGTTTTTACAATTTTACAAGGAATTTTATGTTTCATTTTAACAGCCCTGATGATGTCATTATTAAATGGATAATTACGAAACATTGGAATAAAGACAGCTTCTACATCTGTGTGTGTGTCCTCTGCCCCTTATTGATGATTATTAATATGGACTGACTTCTGACTCCTTACACTAAGCTATATATATATATATATATATATATATATATATATATATATATATATATATATATATATATATATATATATATATATATATATATATATATATATATATATATATATATGAAAGCCAAAATTCTGCTTTGCTTATTGATAGATAGGCCTCTGTCTATTTTGAACCTGTGATAGGTAGTGAATTCTGGTTCAATTAGTTTGAACCAGTAGAAGTCAGGGTTTATAAGAGACGCTCAAAAGCTGTAATTCTCGCCTAGGGCAGTAACTGGCTTGCGCCGTTTTCTTTGGTACAGAAGCGTGACCAGGTCAGGACATCACCCCCACCCTACACCCGTCCAGAAGCAATAAAAGGTCAGGGCGAGAGAAGCTCGCTCTCACACACAGTCAGTAGTTTTAAGAAAGGAGGTCACGCGTGCAGACCTCGCCCCCCCCCTTTCCCTCATTGCCACGTAGAATTTAACTGCCCTTTGCTTCGTACCCCACCCACGTGGCCATCAAATAGTGGAAGTGGGGTTTGCAAGTCCCAAAAGTGAGCGGAAACTCAACTGCAGCCTTTTCCGCCCCCAACCTACGACTTGAAGGCAGTTCCTTGGTGAGGGAGGCCCTTTGTCGACGCACACACATGAACCCTGGCAGAAGACACCGCTGGACGCCGACGTCAGCCTTACGCCCCTACAATTTGGTAAAGTACCTAGAACAAGTTGCTTAGTCATGTTATGTCTGCCCTTGTGCATTTATTAAACTTTTGGGCCCATAACTTGGTATTCCATGATGCTTCTTGGTTCAATCCCGGCCCACATGTTCACTGCCTCCTTGCTCTGAGTCACAAGTAAAGCCTCGGGGAAGTCCTTGGCGCCCTCAGCGCACACCCGAGTAATTCAATCCCCAAATTCCAGCATTAGATTGTAACCTAGGTCCTCATATCGTTTCAGAAACACGATCGTAGCAGAATTCTCCTTGGTCCATGTTCCTGGCATTCCCAAGCTTTCCCCTCCCCCTCTTCGGGAGGACTTCTGCAGCAGCAATTTAACGTGTTTCAGTTCATTTTCCCTTTGATATTGTGTGTCATGAAAATATACCTATTTTTGTATCCACGTGTTTCACGCACTTCCCTTTGAGAAAGAGCCCTCTGCTTCTTGTTTAACTCCTTTTTTTTTATTTTTTATATGTCCTGGTTATCTTGCAAGGCCATTTTAGAGTAAAGTGCTAAATGTGGAGTCTTAAGAACCACCTGCACCAGGAAACATAAAAATGGCGACCTGGCCAGTGATTCTCGTAACGATTGTATCCCCCCTCTCCCCCTTTATTGTTTGTGTTGAAATTTGTGAAATCAGCAATTAGCTCAGCTAAGCTGGATATGAGACAGATTACGAACCTTTGAAAAGCCAGCGCAACAGGCCAAGGAAATTCTGCGTAAGTAAACTGTTTATTTAGCGTAGGACACTTTAGCAAACGTGACTAAACCTAGGAAATTTTTTTATAGTAGGGCGCATGTCAGAGGAAAACGAGAGAGAGGATCGCCGAAATTTAGCTTTGGAAGCCTTTGCACGTGGCTTGCATGCCATTCAATTAGGTTATTTAGGTGCTAACCCATTAAAGGAATAGTGCGCGTATTCCACTTGTGAAAACCTGTGATTTCGAAAACGAATCCTTAAATAGGCACGAGAAATCGACTACAAACGTGTTCGAAAGTCAGACTAGCATCGCTGATTCATTTTACTCTCTCTCTCTCTCGTTTAGAAATAGGGCGAAATCGTATAGGCTAACGTGGACTTAAAAGGTCAACAACCGTTGTCTCATTCCCTCAGTCTGGGGAAGTCCCGGGTTTGTTTACCAACAGTAACTTCGTTCATTCATTCATCGTAGACACCTAGCCCAGGGGCCTAGGATAAACAGAGGGAAGAGAAACGACCTTGACCAGCATTCGTAGCCCAGTTAGGAATGTGTAAAAATTTGTTTGTTTGATTTTCTTTGCTTTCCCTTGGCTCGCTCTACCAAATTGTTCTGTATTGTTCTGTTTTTTTTGTGTTTTGTTTTGTGCTTTTACTATGGCTGTGCATGTTGCCTATCTGTTATGAATTTGGGATTGCCACCCACCTAATTGCCCTTGAGAGTAACACTTCTCCCATAAGTAAGGAAAACTAGCGCTCTCGTTAATCAGACCTCGTCTGTGCGGGAATTCTTGGGAGACCAATCATTTGCTCCTTACAGTCCCCAAATAAACCCGTTCATCGGTAATGTGGTGAGACCAATTCATCTTCAATTCAGTCCCCAGCTAAGCCCGCCTCGTCGGTAATTCGGGAGACCCATATATATTCCAATCTAGTCCCCAAATAAACCCGTTCGTCGGTACTTTGGTGAGACCAATTCATCTTCAATTCAGTCCCCAGATAAGCCTGCCTTGTCGGTAATTCGGGAGACCCATATATATTCCAATCTAGTCCCCAAATAAACCTGTTCGTCGGTACTTTGGTGAGACCAATTCATCTTCAATTCAGTCCCCAGATAAGCCCACCTCGTCGGTAATTCGGGAGACCCATATATATTCCAATCTAGTCCCCAAATAAACCGGTTCTCGGTACTTTGGTGAGACCAATTCATCTTCAATTCAGTCCCCAGATAAGCCCGCCTTGTCGGTACTTCGGGAGACCTATACATTCCAGTCTTGTCCCCAAGTCAGCCCGTTTGTCGGTACCTTGGGAGACCAAATATTCGCTCATTATCGTCCCCAATAACCCGTTTTCTCGGTAACTTGGGAGACCGGAGAATTCCCATTCCTAATTCCCCGCTGTAGCCTGCTGTGCCAGGGCGGGAGATCATTCATACGTCCTTTGGGGAAAATTCCAAATTCCCACAGCTCTGGGAAATTAATTGTGTTACTTGCGTCCTCTTCCACCTGCAAAATGTCGACACGATCTCAGCAGAGCGAGGATTTCAAGTTCTTCATGTCCTCCGGGAAGGAACTCGGCCTTTCCGGGAGAGAGCTAAGAGACTGGGTACAGGAGAGGATGGATGCCATACAGGCAGAGAGACAGGCTCAGGAGAAACGAGAAGAAGCAGAGAGACAGGAATAAGGGGCAGAGAGACAGGCTCAGGAGAGACGAGAAGAAACAGAAAAACAGGAATGAGAAGCAGAGACAGGCTCAGGAGAGACGAGAAGAAGCAGAGAGACAGGCTCATGAGAAACGAGAAGAAGCGGAAAGGGAAGAAAGGGATAAGCAGCGTGCCCATGAACTCACGATGCTGCAACAGCGTGGCCCTTCGCCTCCACCTGCCACCCAGGGGATGATTGCCTTCAGCCAGGCTCTCGCCTCCATGCCAAAATGGACGGAGGCCGAGCCCGAGGTGTGGCTCGACAGCGCCGAGACAGTCTTAAAGGTCTGCCCCCTGAGTGCAGCCGAACTCTCCCTGGTGTTGGGCAAGTTCCCTGGAGGGAAGGCCCTTATTGCCTACAAAGCCCTCCCGCTGGAGGAGCAGGAAAATTGGGAGGTCGTCCGCCAGACTATCGCAAAGGCGTACGAAATAGCCCCTGAACGCTGGAGGAGGCGCTGGCGAGGGCAAGTGAAGGAAGTAAATCAGACCTGGGCAGACTGGGCCTACCAGTCCGAGCGCGCCCATGCCAAATGGTTTGAGTCCGTGGGGGTTACGACCCTCAACGAGGCAATGGAACAGATGAAAATAGAACACTTCCTACTCTACGCCCCTCCGGCCCTCGCCACGCACGTCGCTGAGAAGGAGCCTACGACGTTGGTGGAATGCTGTCGCATCGCACACTCCTGGGATACTCATCACCCCCAGGAGAGCTCCCTGCAGCGCAAAATTACTCCACCCGCCTTCCTTTCGGGTGCCCCTCCACCGAAGAATGGGCAATCGCAAAAACCCGTTGTGTGCGGGTTCTGTAAAAAGATCGGGCATTCCAAAGAGCAATGCCGAGGTAAACAACCAGAGCCTCTCTCTCCCGGACAACCCACTAATAAGTTGCCTGCGCCCTCTGCCGGGGCAGTGCGAAGAGATTTCAGCCAAACCTTTTGCACGGCGTGCAAGGTTTTTGGCCACTCTCCCTCATGGGCAAAATGCCCTAGAAATAATAAGTCCAGTAATCCTGCCTTCGAACTGGCCGTTACGAATCCCGAGTCCTTAGGCCCTCCAGCCAAGGGTCCCATATATGTGGCACCTCCTCGAGGTAGATACTCAGCACGCCAGGTCAAAGCATTTGACGACTCTGGCACGCAAATTTCCCTCATAAAGAAAGACAAAGTTCCCTATGGAGCTATAATAAACCGATGCGAGCTCGTCACAATCGAGGGCATCAACGATTTTAAAATGATCCTCCCTACTGTCCAATTGAGGGTCACCCGACCCCACAGAGCCAGGACCCTTCGTCTCGCCGTAGTGAAACACATTCCAGGAGGCTATGACGTCCTCCTGGGCCAGGACTTTACCTCCCCCTCCAAACCACGACCATTCCGGGGTCCAAATTCCCCAACTAATCCTCCAAATCCGAGTCCAGTGCCCGGCACGGCATCAGTGCCAGTGCCGAGGCCTCAGCCAGATCTCCCTCCTCTGCCAGTGCCACTTGGCCACACTGAGCAGTGCCAGTTTCCGTCCGTCCAGACAGACGAGACCACTACCACGTCGCTACCAGCGCCAGTCCCAATGTCAGTGCCAGAGCACACCCCTGATCCCCCTCCAAGGGACCCAACTCCAAACCCCCCCTCTTTGCCCGGCCTGGTGCCGCTGCCAGTGTCGGTAACAAGAGGGATGGGTTCTCCTGACTCCAGCGGAGGCTCACCTAAAGGCACGGATTCGCAACCCGGGCCCGAGCTGGTCACCGCTGCATGCGAGTCAACCCCGCCCCCTCTCTCTCGCCGCCCGCTGCAGATCCCTTCGCGAACCATGATTCTGCCCTGCCTTCCTGGGCCGATGAATTCTGCGAACTGTGCCGGTTAATGTCCGAGCTGGCAAACAAAATTCCTGTGTCAGTTGTCGCAGCAGCTGACCCAGATGGCACCCCTTGCCGCCCTTCGGCCTCGGGCCCTCCGATTCCCCGGCCAAGGACAACGGTCCAAGGAGGAGAGGTTTGCGGCGGAATTACCACGGGTGTGGGCGATCGCAGGTAGTCCACAACGAACTCCCAAGGTCTTCTGGCACCTGTGCAAACTTGGCATAGGGCCACCTCTTCATCTTTTGAACGTCTTGGCACCTCTCATCCAGAAGAGGATGTCAAGGCCTTCCGCTATCTTCTTCCTTTCCTTTCGAATTTTTATCCCTCATCCTTCTCTGTCGATCTTTCCTTTACACTTTCCCTTAATTACCACCACAAGCGGCAGTTAACATACGGGATATCGTCCCCTTTTAAAATGCCTTAATCATTTTAACTTTGAAGCAGTAAGAGAGACAGAGTGGGAAGTGGCACGCCCTTACGCCCGTACCTTGGCACAAGGCAGGCGTGTCAGCTCTTCCTGAAGGGGTCGCGCCCTTTGGGTTTCCTTTCCCAGTCCTTGGGCTGAGAGTTAGTTCTGACCGTCATCTATTGGCGACGGACGCTCGATTAATACACAAATAATAAATGCCTCACTCTGTTATCCTTCGTTTTCTGCGCATATCATTTACTTTTCATTTAATCTTTTTTTTTCTATTTTGTTAACGAATCTCGAGTCACAAGACTCCTGCCCTTGCGAGGTTTAACGTTACCCTTTTAATACCAGCGGCGTGTCCCGCCCCTCAGTAAGAAGTCACGTCCTTCGTTTGTCATTCGGTGTAGTTTTCTTTTAATTTTATTGAGTTAATTTTGTGGAGAATTCTATCCCTGTCCAGTTCCCCCACATTTGTTTATCCTCCCATTCATACTTCGAACGGGTAGCTATTTATAACTTACACCCGAGTTGTAGGCCGCGGATGTAAAAATTTAGCGTTGTTTAAGTTAGCGAAATAAAACCCGCGAATAATCTCTTTGCCTCGCCGCTGTCAGACTACTGTCACTTCATTTTAGTGCTCGCAGGAGGTATTAGCTACTCATCGAGTTTGTGAACAATTATTGTCCACCGATTGGAAAGAGGAATTGAATTTTGTTATTACAATTTCTAGTAAAGGGGATATCATTTAAAACCAACGGTGTATTGCCACTTATACCGCCTCTTCAAGGCACAACTAATCGCATGCATGTAATTCCAGGATAGCAGTAAGAAGTTGGTTGATTTATATTTGTTTTCCTTTTACATCCTGCCTTGTATGTTTTATTTTTTGTTGTTGTTATTTTGTAACTTTGAAGTGTTCTTTGTTTATTTTCTTTTGAGCGCCTTATTACCCCAGTAAAGTAAAGCGAGTAAAGAATGGGTAGAATCAATACTTATGAAGTATTTCAGCAATAATTAATTTGCAAGTAAGGGCACCTTTTATTGTATATTCTAAATTGCACTCTGCACCTAAAGTAAACCTTCAGTTTGTTATTGATCAGTATTGCAGCAGAGTTTTACAAATAAAGTAAAGTAACAGTTGTAGCAAAGCAGAAGTTAGAGTAAAGTCGAAAGTTTTCTTCTCTCATTTTTGCTGTTATCGGCATTCGCACCCGCTTGAAGGTGTGAATGTCATCTTGCTAGGGGAGCTGTAAAGATTAGCGCCAAAATATGCTATGAAAGCGCCCGCCTTTCTGTTTTGCTTGGCCGATAGATAGGCCTCTGTCTATTTTGAACCTGTGAGAGATAGTGAATTCTGGTTCGGGTTAGTTTCAACCAGTAGAAGTCAGGGTTTATAAGAGATGCACAAAAGCTGTAATTCTCGCCTAGGGCAGTAACTGGCTTGCGCCATTTTCTTTGGTACAGAAGCGTGACCAGGTCAGGACATCGCCCCCTCTCCCCCCCCCTACACCCGTCCAGAAGCAACAAAGGTCAGGGCGAGAGAAGCTCGCTCTCACACACAGTCAGTAGTTTTAACAAAGGAGGTCATGAGTGCAGACCTCGCCCCTCCCCTTTCCCTCATCGCCACGTGGAATTTAACTGCCCTTTGCTCTGTACCCCACCCACGTGGCCATCAAATAGTGGAAGTGGGGTTCGCAAGTCCCAAAAGCGAGCGGAAACTCAACTGCAGCCTTTCATCATCACAAGGGCGCCCTTTTCCGCCCCCAACCTACGACTTGAAGGCAGTTCCTTGGTTAAGGAGGCCCTTTGTCGACGCACACACGTGAACCCTGGCAGAAGACGCCGCTGGATGCCGACGTCAGCCTTACGCCCCTACAATTTGGTAAAGTACCTAGAACGAGTTGCTTAGTCACGTTATGTCCGCCCTTGTGCATTTATTAAACTTTTGGGTCTATAACTTGGTATTCCCTGATGCCTCTTGGTTCAATCCCGGCCCATGTGTTCACTGCCTCCTTGCTCTGAGTCACAAGTAAAGCCTCGGGGAAGTCCTTGGCGCCCTCAGCGCACACCCGAGTAATTCATTCCCCAAATTCCGGCATTAGATTGTAACCTAGGTCCTCATATCATTTCAGAAGGATGATAGTAGCAGAATTCTCTTTGGTCCATGTTCCTGGCATTCCCAAGCTTCCCCACCAACCTGCTTCGGGAGGACTTCTGCAGCAGCAATTTAACGTGTTTCAGTTCATTTTCCCTTTGATCTTGTGTGTCATGAAAATATACCTATTTTTGTATCCATGTGTTTCACGCACTTCCCTTTGAGAAAGAGCCCTCCGCTCCTTGTTTAACTCCTTTTTTTTTTATTTTTTATATGTCCTGGTTATCTTGCAAGGCCATTTTAGAGTAAAGTACTAAATGTGGAGTCTTAAGAACCACCTGCACCAGGAAACATATAAAAAAAAATATATATATGTAATGAGGAAGGCATGCACTTCTTAGAACTGTCCGTTATACTGTTTGCCTTCACTTCCGTAGGAACAAGTTGCTCGGTATTTAACTATGCTGGAACTTCACTTATCGTGCTCAGATGTCGGCTATCTTTCAATATTTCATAAGTTCTTCTTTTATTAATGTTGGTTAAATGAAATTTTTGTTTCCCCTTAATTACATTTATTTAGTCTTTAAACTGTATAACTTTTCCACCTTTCATTGGGTAGCAATGACCGAGTCTTTATCTTAAAAGGCACATCGTAAAATTCGTGGACTTAGAATTTCACTTGTACTATGGGCATTCAGAAATTTTATAAGTTCACAAGTCTGGGTTTTCACAGTCACCTCTCCACACATCTCGCACACTCCCTGCCCTGATGCCTTTTTCTAACTGACTCTGCTTCCAGAGCCTTCGTATATATGGGTATGGGTTCGATGCCTAAATCTGGTATAATTTTCCTGAGTTTCGTCCAGATGGGCCTCCCTTTTCCATTAATGTTTCACGTTTAATTGTCTATGCAATTCGTTCAACGGTTGTTATCGAGTTAACGTTATGATGTGCAAGAGGTCACCGGGCGAGGTCAAGATCTAAATTAGTTCATCTTTTTGCCCAGCGCAGCACGGGTAAACACTTTTAGTCACTGGCGACGAACGGTTAAACTCGGCATCTGTTATACTTAGTTTTTGTAAACCACTTTTCTGTTTTGCTGTCTCTGTCTTTATCAGTGATTTTCTGTATGCCCTTGT
Source organism: Macrobrachium rosenbergii (assembly GCF_040412425.1). Lineage (NCBI taxonomy): Eukaryota > Metazoa > Arthropoda > Malacostraca > Decapoda > Palaemonidae > Macrobrachium > Macrobrachium rosenbergii. The sequence continues at coordinate 4,921,312 of NC_089783.1, read as the reverse complement.
GCGTATATCAAAGTATTTAGTTTATTCAATTATAGACTCGTTTCTATTATAATCTCGGCCAGCTACCCAGCTGACTCTGGCAGCTCTAGCTAAACTAAGGTAGAATTAGTATATCTACGAGGACTCCTAACACCTGCTTCTTAGGAAAATCACATAACTTATAAGATAACTTTAAAGCATTAAACTGAATATAAAACAATCATTTCTTCAATCTAATTGAATAAGATATTCAAATGTACTAGCAAAACAAAATAGAATTTGCTATCCAAGTTACATAATTATTACTCAGTCCTCGGTCCTATGCTATCTAGGTGGATATCGCCCTATTATTTATGAAATTGACGAATAAATATTTTTCTTCTTCTCTTCTGATGACGACGAAAGTCATAGTGTTTCTTGGTTGACTATGCGAAGGGGGAATGTAGACTTGACGGTTACCTTCTCGATCTCGTACTTCTTGAAACGTCCTGGAGGAATATCCTTGTGTAATTGTATGTGTCTATAAGTGTGTTATGTGTTTATGCAAACTCATCTTGACTTCTTTGATGTGACTATTAGCAATTTTCTCGTATGATAAGTTTTGTATGTTCATTATTCAACACAAAAGTTATGATTGGCAACTCTATTAAAGGAAGTGGTAAGAGATTAATACTCGTAAGTTTTTTTTCTTTTCTCTGCATTTACTGTAACAATAGTTAGTAAGTTTTCATTAATTAAAATCTTTTAAACAAGTGGATAAGGTAAGTGTGTTAGTTATCGCAACAAAATCTGAATTAATGGTAAAAGAATTTTCTTTACTGAAATTATTTATTATCTAGGAAATTCCTTCTTAAGAATAATAGTCATTCTTGATTAGAAAACTAAGATATAATTGCTAAATTCCTTGAAATGATTACATTTTAAATTTTATGTACAATCCCTCGTTTCCTAAATACTTCCCTTTATAGTTCAAGAAAAAGCAAATTCGAAGTTAGAGCTCTTAACCCCAAATTTTGCTACAAAACCAACTAATCAAAGTAAGAATTGCAACAATATAAAAAAAGGTTTATTCCTAAGTCAACCGATGAAGGTAAACTTAGCAATAAAGAAATCAAATACAGAGAATAATAGGATGATTGATGGGTTTGTTCTTATTATAATTACTGAAATGTGACTCTTCTATTTCTTAGGTTATACCTAGTTTTTCCTTCTGAAATTTCTTCTTTTGGTTCTTCAGTCATTTCTGGTTCTTTGACTTCTTTAGTTCTCTTGATTTTGTCCTTATTTATCCAAAATCCCTCATCTTCTAATGATTTAGCATATGTGGAAGGTATTTGGTTGTTTATTCTTGTCACTTTCACTTTTGTCTCTTGTATATCTATGACTCTGTACGGACCTGTGAATTTAGTGGCTAACTTTTAATTAATTCCACTTCATACTTCCTTCTTGATGTAAACTTCGTCCCCTATCTTGTAATCTACTGGATTTAACCCTTCTTGATGTTTGTCGATCATGATCTTCTGGGCTTCTTCTAGATTCTTGTGTAACTGTTTATGAATTACCTTGAAATTACTAATTCTTATCTTCATGATATCTTCAGAATAATTTGGCTGTATTGGCTGATTCAGCCATGCATATGGTAATCTTGGTTCATATCCCATCAAAGCTTTTATGGGCGTTGCTTGAGTACTGGAATGATTTCTAGCATTTAATGACAATTGGACTAAAGGTAAATTGATATCCCATTCAGGATCCTGTCCTACTGTATGCCTTAATGCATCTAGAACCTTTCTGTTATTCCTTTCTACTAAACCATTGCTAGCTGGATGATATGGTTGTATTGTTACTTTCTCTACTTTGAATGCATCACAAATTTCTTGTACTAATGAATTATTGAATTCGGTACCATTGTCAGATATTATAAGCTGTGGGGCAGAATATCTACAAAAGATTTTGTTAAAGAGAGCGACTGCACATTCTTTAGCTCCCTTTCCTGTTATTGGTATTAGCTCTGTGTATCTGGTAAGTGCATCTATACACACTAGTATATTCTTATTCCCCTTACTCGTGGTATGCAAGTTAGTTATAAGATCTATTGCTACTCTTTCAAATGGAGTTTGTGGAATGGGATACTTCCCTAGAGGTACTTCTTTATCTGTTCTCCCTTTATAACTGTTACAAGTATTGCAGCTTTTCACATAGTTGCTAACATCTTTGTAAATTCCCTTCAATTGGAAAGATCCCTTAATTAATCTAACTGTTTCATCTCTTCCTGGGTGTGCTCTCATGTCATCATCATGCATTAGTTCAATAACTTTACTTCTTAGGCTCTTAGGTACTATTCTTTTGTGAGTTACACCTTGAAAGGACTTGAATGGGTCATATTCTTCACACATCCAGACTAATACATTGTCTATGATATTCACTGCATCTATGGGACATCCAATTGTCTTACTCAATTCTACTTGCTCTTGCTGATCAAATTCTTTCTTATTTTTTACAAATCTGAAAACTTCTTTCAAATCTTCATCCTCCCTTTGTTTCCTTATGAAGTTTTGCCTGGAAAGTTCTTCTGTATAATGCATGGTAAATACATTGCATACGGGTTCACTTGTTTTTGTTTCTAGGCTAATCATATTTACACTATCTCCTTGTGGGGTGTATCTTGATAATGCGTCTGCTACTTTATTTGTTTTTCCTGGCACATATTTAATTTCTATGTCATAGTCTTGTGCTGTCATAAACCATCGAGCTCTTTGTCCAGAAAAATTCGGATTTTTTAGCATTTCTTTTATAAACTTTCGGTAAAAACCTGCCAAACCTAAGAATGATTTTACGTCTCTCTTACATTTAGGTATAGGATACTCCTTGATTGACTTAATGTTCAATACCCTTTTCACTTAAAGTATGTCCCAGGTATTCTATTTTCCTTCTAAGGAAATTGCATTTTTTAACTTTAGTTTTAGATTTGCTCTCCTCAGTCTTTTTAGGACTTCTCTCACTAGTCTTATGTGTTCTTCAATTGTGTCTGTTGCTATTACCAAATCATCTATATAGCAATGTACATCCTTGCCTAATAAATCACCTAAAATCTTATCCATTAATCTCACAAATGTTACTGGGCTTGACTTTAGACCAAAGGGCATTCTTACATACTGATATCTGCCATTACTAGTGGAAAAAGCTGTCAAAGGCTTACTTTCTTCGTCTAAAGGAATTTGTAAAAATCCTTGTAACAAGTATATTGTGGTGAAATATTTCTTGGCTCCAATAGTTGTGATAAGATCTCTCATGGATGGCATTGGATATGGATCATTCTCAGTTATCTTATTTAATCTTCTAAAATCTACTACTACTTGGTATGTTTTATCTTTCTTTGGAACTAGCAAAAGTGGAAAAGACCACAGAGATTTTGATGGTTCTATTATCCCTTGCTTCTTCATTTGTTGCACTTCGCTTTCAATAATCTCCTTCTGGGAATGAGCTACTCTATAAGCAGGTATGTAGATTGGCTTAGTATTCTGTGGAATATCTATTCTATGTGTTATCTCTCCTGTATTGCCAAGGGTGTCTCCCTCTATGGCGACTATATCACTATATTCACTCAGTAAATTAGTGAGTTTCTCTCTAGCAGAGCCTACTTCGATATCTTTCAAGTGAGTCCATATCTTTGCTTTTCTCAATTCTGTTTCATGAGTTGAAATTTTGTTCTCTTTGTTAATTGCTGCTACTGTTTCCTTTTCTACTAACTGAATAGGGAAATTATATACTTCTGCTAAACCTATCTCTGTACCTTGTGATAACCTAACTTTTCCTCCTCTGTTATTTATAACTTGTAAAGCTATTTTACCTTGTCTGACTTCATGTAGGCTGGAAGAATAGTGTTTTCCATTTACTTGTGCTCCTTCTGTAAGGGTTAGAACTTCTTTTCCTTCATATAATGGATTTACTGTGCATTCTATCCAGGTGTTTTCTCCTGGCTTAAGTCTTAATTCTCTGTTTAATTTCAGGTAAGTTTCCTGGTTAGAATCTAGGTTACTGCTGATTAGTTGTGCACTCATGTTACTTACTTGATATGCTTTGTCGGTGTTATCCCTTTTTAGGATACCTTTCAATAAGGAGGTTTTCTGAGCTTGATTTCTTCTAATCATTTTACACAGTGGTATTCTACAATTCATATGCTTCCTTCTAATCACTAATTGTTCTCTAGGTGCATCAATTGTGATTCCTTGTCTAACCATAGTTGGGTAACCAATCAATAGGTGTGCAAATGCAAAATGAATTCCTCTTGCTACTAGAACCTTTTCCTTAAGTGAGATCCTTCCTAATTTAAAAGGTAAATTAACTTGCCCTACTAGTTCTATTCTGTTTCCTTGAACATCTGTGATTTTACAGTCTTCTACTGGGTTTAAGCTTAAATGAGAAAAATATGCCCCATACACCTTTTCAGACATTATATTCTTGGGACTTCCTGTGTCAAAGAATACCGCTATAGGTTTTTCTAAACCAACATGGGCGGGAAATACAGGTCTATATCTATATTCATTTCTTACATTAACCTTGCTAATACACTTAGTTTGGCTTAAGGGTGATGCTCTCGTCTTTTCCTTTAAGTAGGAATGTCCATGATACCAGTGATACAAAAATTTAGTGTCGGTATACTAGGCTTGCAGCTTGGTCGTTGTTCTCATCTCTATTCCTTCTTATCTGTGGAGACTGACTACGATTTCTACCTCTACCTTGTGACTGTGATCTATGTCTAGGTCTATTCTTACAATCTCTGGCGTTATGTCCTGTTTTCTTATGGTAAGGACAATAAGCTGTTCCATAACATTCACTTGCGTAATGCCCTCTCTTTTGGCAGTTGTAGCATGTAACTGTGGAAGGTCTTCCTTGATGTGTTTTACCTGGATTCCTATTCTGATTTCTAGCTGGTGTCCTAGATCTCCTATTCTGATGACTAGGATCCCCTCTCTCTTGTCCTACAGTAACTAAAGGTCTGTATAGATCATTCCCTTCAGGATTCCTACCTAAAATATTCCTCACTTCACTTTCAATTTCAATGACCTCTTCTTCTAAACCCCAAGTACGATTCATCTTTTCAATAGCCTTTGAGGGTAAGCTTCCCAACAGTAAAGCTAATCTAAACATATTATGGCAGTTTTCAATTGTTATTACCTTTTGACCTGCTAAAGTCGTTGATCATGGAGTGTCTGCAACCAAGTGGCTCCATTCCTTGAAATGGCTATATAACTGAGGATTCATTCTGAGGTAGTTTCTTTTGTCTACTCTCCATCCTTGAACTAACTTTGCGAGACTGATAACAGAATCTGTTTCGCCTACTGTGGAATATATTCTCCTCAGGTATTGCTTTAGTTCTTCCCAATTCTTAACTCTTTTATAAGCACTAGCATGTATGTAACATCCTATATCTCCTGATGACAAATCTAGATAGGCTTTGGCTTCATTTAATTTGTCTGTGTCAGTTCCAGTTATGTTATTCAAATGGGTTTCTACTTGCTCAATCCATGTTTCTAGATTACAAGCATCGTTTTCTTCTTTTCTTCCCCAAAACTTAATAATATGGTCACTCGCATGTAATTTATGAGCAACCGTGGAGGTTGTGTTTGGTGGAGGTGAAGGAGTAGGATTAGCCATTGTCAATTGTTTTCTTTGGCTTCTCGTATGAACAGGAGTTCTTACTTTCTTATTATGTGCAGATCTCTTTCTGTGCATTTACTCATTAATGGCAAGTAAATTCTTAAACATCAAACACAACTGAACTGAGATTAAGTTATGGCAGTAATATCTAAAAAAAAAACTAAAGGCAAGCAGGTCTTGAAAAATCATAAAAAAAATCACAAATACTTCCCTTGAATTAAAACAAACTGAAAAATCACTTAAAATATAAAAAAATCTAAATATCTCCCTTAATTAAAATAAAATAAAACACAATACAGGTTAGTAAATAAAAATATTGGAAAAGTCTTAGTAATTAATAAAGTACTGATTAGTAAAAAAAAGAAAATTTGTTGCCAAAAAATTTAAGGATCTAATGATTCTCAAAGTACAAGTCTTTTGTGTTTTGAAAATGTCGAACAGTAGTATTCACATCATGTTAACTTTTAGTAAAATGAATGAATTCTTATGTTTGTGTATTTATGTGAGGATATCCAAGGACTTATCTTTGCCGTCTTCGAATCTGGGCGTCGTTCTTGGCTGCCTTACTGGGATGGAGACGTCAGGATAACTTGTAACTTCTTGCATTGGTGTTGCTGGAGTATCTCTTCTTTCCTCTCTCTCGCGAATTGCAAAGGGAATGGGCGCGTTTTCTTCTACGTCGGCTGCTGCGTGAAATTCCTCTCTCTCGCGCTGAGTGAAACTGCGTATCTTCTTGATTTCGGTCGTAAAATTCGTCTTCTGCTTCTACGTTGGATGCACTAATGTTCTTTCTTCTTCCCGAAATCGATGATCGTGGAGCTTTTCGTTGGGTTAAATTGTCTTTTAAATTTTAAACTGTCTTAATTTTCGGAGTGGAGATTCGCGTGTGGAGTGACTGAATCTTCGGTGGAAACACTTATTGGTTACACTTTGTAACTGTCTTTATACGGGAAACAACTTTCACTTAATTTGATATGTTCGATCTTGTCTTGTTACAAACTTCGCCGGACCAGCAACTTGAAGATGGTCTGTAGATTTTAAAGATAGCACGCACTAATTGTTTCTTCTTTTATCGGCTGTGGAATTCGGAAAATCCCCTAAGCTGACACCAAAAATTCTGTAATGGGGAAGGCATGCACTTCTTAGAACTGTCTGTTATACTGTTTGCCTTCACTTCCGTAGGAACAAGTTGCTCGGTATTTAACTATGCTGGAACTTCCCTTATCGTGCTCAGATGTCGGCTATCTTTCAGTATTTCATAAGTTCTTCTTTTATTAATGTTGGTTAAATGAAATTTATGTTTCCCATTAATTACATTTATTTAGTCTTTAAACTGTATAACTTTTCCACCTTTCAATGGGTAGCAATGACCGAGTCTTTATCTTAAAAGGCACATCGTAAAATTCGTGGACTTAGAATTTCACTTGTACTATGGGCATTCAGAAATTTTATAAGTTCACAAGTCTGGGTTTTCACAGTCACCTCTCCACACATCTCGCACACTCCCTGCCCTGATGCCTTTTTCTAACTGACTCTGCTTCCAGAGCCTTCGTATATATGGGTATGGGTTCGATGCCTAAATCTGGTATAATTTTCCTGAGTTTCGTCCAGATGGGCCTCCCTTTTCCATTAATGTTTCACGTTTAATTGTCTATGCAATTCGTTCAACGGTTGTTATCGAGTTAACGTTATGGTGTGCGAGAGGTCACCGGGCGAGGTCAAGATCTAAATTAGTTCATCTTTTTGCCCAGCGCAGTACGGGTAAACACTTTTAGTCACTGGCGACAAACGGTTAAACTCGGCATCTGTTATACTTAGTTTTTTGTAAACGACTTTTCTGTTTTGCTGTCTCTGTCTTTATCAGTGATTTTCTGTATGCATATATAAGATTTGAGAATTCTTCTGCATCGCATTTCCGAAGGCATATATCTTATTTATCAATCTAGAATAAAAAATAAGAAGAAAAATGTACTGCTAAAGTTTTGTTATCCCACTATCTTACAGCAATAGGAGAAAAAAATAACCGCAGAAATAAACTATAATTTCCGGGTTTTCATAATTAATTTTTTAATGATTCTTATTTCCCATTTCCAATCGCTGTTTATGTTTCTTGTATTAGAATCATTTTAATTTACGAAAAAGTAAAAACAGGTATCCAAATATTCCATTTTTACGAAAAAATGATACCGTGGAATTTACGCGATTAGTTTTAATTGTCCTACGAGCATGTTTTCATTATCTGTAATATTTAAACTAAATATGATACAGATGACAATCAACAACAGGAAATTTGCTGATAAACCGATGGAATTTCTGTGTTAACTATAACACGTCACCAATGTTTATTTATTGATACTAGATGATTTGCGCCCCATGTATCGTGAACATAAATTTAACTTTTGACGAAAAATTTGGATACTGTAGGGATTCAGAATATCTTACGGAACCAGTGATAGATATATCCATAAAGATATAGATAGGCAGATGCACGGACGAAAATAAGATGTACCTTTTAATTTACCCGTAAAAAAATTGCAATTTTTTTACGAAAAATCCCCAATGCACCTCACTGGAATTATTTCAATTGCACACACAGCTTTATATATATATATATATATATATATATATATATATAATCATATATATATATATATATATATAATATATATATATATATATGTATATATATATATATATATATATATATATATATATATATATATATATATATATATATATATGTATATATATATATGTATATATATATATATATATATATATATATATATATATATATATATATATATATATATATATATATATATATATATATATATATTATATATATATATATACATATATATATATATATATATATATATATATATATATATATATATATATATATATATATATATATATATATATATATATATATATATATATATATATATATATATATATATATATATATATATATATATATATATATATATATATATATATATATATATAGTATATATATATATATATATATATATATATATATATATATATATATATATATATATATATATATATATATATATATATATATATATATATGTATATATATATATATATGTATGTATGTATGTATGTATGTATGTATGTGTATATATACATATATCTCGCCGCGGTGGCTCTGTTATTCTCAGGATCCTCCACACCCAATTCTCTTAGATCTGTGATCACAGTATTTTTATTCCATCTCATCCTCAGTCTTCCCACCGGTCTTCTCCTTTCCACTGATCCTTACATAACCACTTTAGGCATTCTGCCCTCTCCCATCACGAACTATACTTTTTACATAATAAATTCATGTGTATACACACATATATATATATATATATATATATATATATATATATATATATATATATATATATATATATATATATATATATATATATATTATATATATATATATATATATATATATATATATATATATATATACATATACACACACACACACATACTCACACACACTCACACATATTTCTTTGTTTAATCAGTGCTGTTTCTATTATCTGTCTTTCAAACTTACGATAATTACTACTATATATTATACATGACATTCCGGTTATTTTGTGATTATGACTGTTTCTGTGGTTAAAAATAGCTGAGCTCTGTTGGCCATATCTTACTGAACGATATTGTTGTATTAGTCTCTCTGGAGGAAAAAGAAGAACCCTTGATTATTTACAAACATTGCTTGGGACGCTCTTCGCATTTTGTGATTTTTAGACCATATTGAGTTTTTTTTCATGGCACTGGAATCCAACTTGTAAGATGGCAGTGACCTAATTAGTGTTCCAAGTTAACTTGTTTGTTGCATAAACTCTTTATTTAGACCTAGTTTACCTCGATACACCCTCTAGGAGTTTTTAAGCCGGGGGTTCAGGTCGCCTCGGGCGATGTGGCGTAATCATAGCCGAACTTTTTCTACCGCACCCCGTTGTGAGACTTAAACCAAAGACGTCAGTTGGTTTAAAGTTTTCCTGTCCCCCTAATCATGACTCCGCATGTGATGTCATATTCAATAAACTGAAAATAAACGAACGAAACATTCGAGGATTTTAGAGTTGCTGTGAAATTTCTTGAGGCTGATGTTATTGCCGTCTTCATACGAGAGTATTAAGACAAAGTGATTAATTTTGGTAACGGGGAAAAGGTCCTAGTTGTTAATTTGATCAGTGTGTATACTAATGCACCATTTGATTTGGAAGACTCCCTTTTAACTAGTGTCCTCAGCCAGTATGGAAAAGTCCTTCATTCGAGACAACACTTTTTCTCATGGGAGGGCAAGTGGTCTGCTAAATGGAACACGCACTGTGCAAATGGAAATAAAGAAAAATATCCCGCCCTCCAGAAATATTTGTGGTTATAATATTGTTTTTCTATATATGTAATGGCCAAAAAAGACGTGTTACAAATGTGGAAGAGACTCTCATATGGCATTTAACTGTAACATAGATAATGAACATAACTTAAATATTTTCAATTTGAGTGATTTTCCAGCAATGTCCGGTAAGGATTCTGATAAGGGTGATGTACCGGAAGGAGATGGAACTTTGCGATATTCACCAAGCAAAAGATAGTGAAGGAATTGCGGAACAACCAAGTGATGAAAATGATATTGACAGTGACAAAGTTAGTGTCCTTGAAAACGAACAGATGGATAATATATGCGAAGCAATAGAAGAACAACTTGTAACCATTCCCTTATCCCAAAGCGTTGACGATGTTGCTGGAATTCCAATTAAAGTAGAAGATAAATCACAAGACTTGGATGGTAATGTTGCAACTAATAATGATAATATAAAGGATAATGACAGCGACAGTGACTTTTTGCGATAAAAAGTCCACTCGAAGGTGCTTCTAAAGTTATGGAAATAACTGATGATGGCCTCGCCCACAAGACGAAACTCGTATTCCCTATACTCTTGGAAGTCTCTCTCCCGTTGATGATGATAAAAATGAAGAACTGGAAGGTCATGAAGAAATCAGTGTAGCGGCTTCAGTGTGTAGGAATGATGAATCTGTGGATGATATTGCTGAAGAATGTGAGATGGATTTAGAGGTAAATAAAGCGAGTGATATTGAGGCCAGTGATATTGAAGATGAATTGAAAAATAATGATAAAAGTTCAGACATGATGTCAGAAGTGCAGGGGAATATAGATTTAGAAACTGTAGGTAAATTAATGCTCACTGAAAAAAAATCCACCAAAGAGAAAAGGAAGTAAGCAAAAATTAATGGGAGAGGTAGGTTGTCAAAGAAAAAGAAAATGTAATTGTTTCATTTTTTCGGCTTTATAATGGCTCTTTCTGTTGCCACCATAAATATTAATGGCTTAAATGAGTTAAATAAGCAAATGAAGGTTGTGGCACTTATCGTGTACTATAAAATTTTTATTCTGCTAATTCAAGAGCATAATGTTAAACATATTTCAGTTTTGAGTTATCTCACTAACTTTACGAGTATATTGTTTAATCCATAAATCAATTTAAAAGGAGGTACGATGATATGTATAAATAATAAAACTAGTGTAAAACTTTTAAACAAGGAAATGAACATTGGTGGTAGAACTGTAGTTGTAAGAGTATATAACAATATATGTATTATAACCTATTATAAATGTGTATGCTCCATCAGGTACAAGTAAACCTGCTAAAAGGGAAGACTTCTTTGGAAATGAGACATGATAATGATTATCTCATTTTTGGAGGTGACTTCAACTGTATATCGTGCGTGAAAGTAATAATAACAAAGCCTTGCTGTCTAAGTCTATGAGTACTTTTGTGAAAAACCTTGCTTTGAAAGACAATTACAAATTCTCAAACAGAATACCAGAGTACACTTATATAGGTGAAAACTATGAATCCAGAATAGATAGGATACATACTGTGAAGTTATTTGATAATATAATATCCGTTGACACTGTTCCAATAAGTTTTTCAGATAATAGTATGGTTGTTTTGAGGTCAAACATTAACACAAAATTTGCACAGGGTATTGGAAGTTAAATGTGAAAGTTTTAGATTCTAATGAAATTGGAGAAAATTTTGTGCATGTATGGCAGTGTATAAAGCAGAACAAAGGTACATTTTAAGACATACTTGTATGGTGAGACTGGGCAAAATTACAGTGGACAAATTTCTTTGACAAATTGTCTAAAAAGATATCACAAGAAAAGTATGACATTACTTACAAAACTAGTGTAAATTATGACAGTATTAAACTTCTCAAGAAAATGATTTGTGACATCCAGAATGAAATTTTAGAAGGTATAAAGATAAGAGCCAAACTAAATGATCTTACAATGGATGAAAAAATATCTGCATATCTACTTGGTACCGAAAAAGAAAAATCATGCTAGCATTACTAACATAAAATAACCAGGTGGTTCCATTATAGAAAGCACAGAGGAAATTTCTGTTTTCATTAATGAGCATTTTAAAAGATTGTTTAGTATGGTCGCAGGTCAGGAAAAAAGCCAAGACTATTTTCTTAGCTTCTGTCATTCTGTTTTGGGCCAAGGAGATGTAAATTTGTTAAGTAGAGATTTAGAAGGAGTTGAGGTTTTCGGTGCTATCAAGACTATGTGTAAAGGTAAACCACCTGGATATGGTGGGCTTCCTATAAAATTCTACAAAAAGTTTTGTTGTATAATAAAGTCTGATATTATGGAGGTGTTCAAATTCATTGTCACTATGAAATATATGTCACATAGTCAATACTTCGGTATAATAAAATTATTAGCTAAAACAGGAGATTTATCATTGGTGGAAAACTGGAGACCTACTGTATATCCCTCGGAATGTTGACTATAAAATCTTTGATAAAGTTTTAGCAAACAGATTGAGATGTGTTGCTGGGAAGATTATCTTCCCAGAATAATATTGTGCCGTGAAAGGAAAGTCAATTGTGGACTGTAATAGTACGATTCGAGATGCAATTTTTCATGCAAAACGAAACAGTCAAGACTTGGCAATATTAAGCTTAGACTGGTCTAAGGCCTTTGATAGGGTTAATATGGATTTTGTTTTTAAAGTAAAGGAGAAATTTGGTTTACCAGATGAATTTGTGGCTCTAGTCAGAATTTTGCATAAGGATTGTGAAAGTTGTTTTTTTGCAAATGGGTTTATTAGCGCCCCTTTTTGTATTAAAAGGTCTGTAAGACAAGACTGCCCGATGTCAGTGCTGTTACATTATATATTTCAAGAACCCTTATATAGGGCAATAAAGAGTAAAAACAAGGTATTAGGGCCAAGCCTTCCTAATAGTGTAAATAGATGTCTGCAGGGTTATGCAGATGATTCATCTATAACTTTGTCAACTGATGATTCAGTCAGAGAGTGTTATAAGGAAATACAGTTGTTCGAACTTGCAACAGGTACACAGCTAAACAAGGACAAAACTAGTATAACTGGTTTTGCTTAAAGGGAAAATCGAAACATCTGGCCTCTTAGTTGGTTGAAAACTGTAGAAAGTATAAAAATTCTTGGTATAGTTTATTATAGTGATTTTGTGGTTACGTGTGAAGAGAATTGGTCTCGCCTTGCTAAAAATATTGAAATATCAGTAGGTATGCTTAGTCAAAGACAATTATCTATTTTCCAGAGGGCTATTATTATTAAATCTCTAATTTTGTCCAAAGTTTGGTTTATTTCTCGCACCTTGCCTCCCTTAAAAAAGTACATCGCTGAAATAAATAGGCATATTTTCCGATTTATCTGGAGGGGCACTTACCATCCTGTAAGCAGAGATACTCTTTGCTTGTTTAAAGAAAAAGGTGGATTGGGAATAACAAATGTTTACTTTAAATCATTAGCGATTTTCAGTTCGACGGCTGTGAATGATATTAGAAAGGATGTTGGTTTAAGTGATTTCTGTTACAAGATCAGAACAAGCTTTTTGTTGGATTTGAAGGAAATAAATGAGGTTTCATTTGTGTCAACATCATTTTATTCAGTAGCAATTGATGTAATCAGAAAAGTTTGTCTTTATGACAAATTTCCTAACTTAAGTAGTAAAGATTGCTATAATTTTATAAGGCCAGAAAATGCACCAAAAATTGAAGAGAGTTATCCACTTTTGGAGTGAAATATGGTATGGGAGAGCATAAACAAACCTTTCTTTGGAATCACGGAAAGATGCTCATGGAACCTTGGCGACCAACACTCGGTTGAAAATTTGAAATATCAGAAACAGTGATAAATGTGATAATTGCGAAGATGTTGAATACACATTGCATACTTTTTATTTTTGTAGTCACATAATAACAACATTGATGTATTTTAAAAGTGTGCTATTCAATACGAGCAACATAAACAGAAACAATTTTTAAAATACATTAATGTTAAGCTTCAATTATAGGACAATAAAGGATTATAATATTGCCACTGTATTAATTGTAGGTATTTGTATGCTGTTTGGGTTAGTAAAAAGAAGTGTTTTGCGAGAGAGGAAACAGATGCCTTTGTTAACAGCAAATTTTGTTACGATAGATGGCTATTAAAAATAATTACAAAGAGGGAATAAATAAATGTTCACGAAAGAGTACATTAATGACTGATTTTGAGAAAAAAAAAAAAAAAAAAAAAAAAAAATATATATATATATATATATATATATATATATATATATATATATATATATATATATATATATATATATATATATATATATATATATATATATATATATATATATATATATACACACACACACATTCCTAATGTAACACAGGATAATTATCATTGCTAAGTATAAATTTCTGTATATAAATATGAATATCAGAAATGTCGCCTTTTTGCATTCTACTTGAATCTCCCACAACTTTTTGGTTTCGTTTTGATAGAAGGCCTTAACGCGAAAGTGTTCATGTATGAAAGGCCTTTAAAAACCTCACAGTAAATATTTATATTTCAAGTTTCTTTAATTTCGTCTCAGCCACACAGATGAAAGATAATATTTTGCAAGTTGTTGAAGTGTTGTTTTTTCTAACTCTAATTATCTCTCAGTTCTCTTCTGATATTTTTCGGCTTCACTGATAGTTGTAACCAAGTCTAGAGAATACAAGGTCTACCCATCCGCGACCCAAAATAAGACCTTTCCGCGCAGCGTAGGTCGTGGCGTCAGCTCCTTCCGTCTTTGGCCGTTCCCAAATTTGGACCGCAGGCAGCAAGAGTAAACATGCGGACCGTTAGTTTACAAACATGTGCAACGGAGAGATCAGCAAGAAATGCTTCCGCATTATTTCTCAATTTTACATACCCGTCATCGTAGATTTAAAAATACTAGTCCCGATTTCCTGAGGATACAAGCAAATTCATTTCTTTAGTTGACAAATTGTTTAAGAGAAAACCTTCCAGAAATGCCTATGGACTTGATTTAATATCTAAAAATAAAGTAATAGATGAAGCACCTGAGATATTTTCACCAATGAAAAGGACTTTATCCTTTTCAAAGGGGATTGATAATATCGTGCAAGTCTTTACCTAGGTTGTTTGAAATGGTGAAGTCAAAATATAATATCTCATACATAATTATTCGCAGATTAAATCAAGTTGGACTAGAGATTTTTTTCTTTTTTGCATGTTTACGGCAAACGGGAGGATGTTGTCAGCACCCATCGACATTTGCTGTCAAATATCACGTAAGATCTCATCTATTAGTAAAAGACAGTTCACTGATGGGGTCAAAACACAATGTAGAAGAAAATGGCACTGCGGATATGTCATCGAGTTCATTTTCACGTATCTCTGATAATGAAGCTCCATTTCCAGAATAAGATGGTAACTCTCTGCAGCAGGAACTAACCCTCTCTGCAATGCTCTTTTGTTTGCCAGATGATGAATACAAATCACCAAAAGAAAATGTGAAATATGGTCCTGCTGTGGAAATTAGTAAAATGGCAAAAGTTACATAAGAAGGAGGTTTACTTTATTCTGGTGGCTTCATTGCCCATAAGTTTCCACAGTACATTTTCTTGCATCGAAAGTGCCAGGTGGTGATACCTCTTGGATTGATGCTATAAGTAGAGGAGAAGGAAAATTAATGAAAACTACCGAGAATTTTCTAGGGAAATTGAAATTGATGAAAAAACTTTTCAAATGTCACCACGGGGACAAGTCTTTAAAACCAGTCAAAGGGGCTATAGGATTATTATCTTCCAACACTGCAATATTGGGTTCGTTTCTACCGATATAATTTCATACATTGTTTTTTGTCGGATGTTTATCAGGATGAGAATAATTGAATTAAACGGATTTGAAAAAACTGTGAAGTTATATTTTGTGTATGATTACCCTAGTTATAGATATTTGTCATATTTACTTGTTTTTTACCAATAAATTAATGCACTGCGTTTATATAGAAAGACATATAGGATTATCATTTTATAAATATTAATAGCAAAGGTTTGTAATAAGAATTTAATTTCTCCTTCTTATTGTTTATACAACTTTACGAATGAATTAATGTAGTTCTTTGTGTAAAATGACATACATTAATCTTCTTTTGCAATAAAATTAATCTTAAAGATATGAATTAAGTGTTTCATTTATCCTTTTGCTTATATATATTATTTCATATGTTGGCTGACTAATTTTCTCTTTGGCCATTACAGAAACGTAAATGATTTATAGTTTTTTTTTTTTTTGCAGGCGGACATAAAATTTATTCTTTTGATATAATTTAATTCAGAAAATTATTTATTACTCCAAAATATATAACAGCAAAACGTAAATGAACCTCAAACAATACTGAATCGCTAAGCGCAGTCAAGCTGAAGCCGGCAGAAGTGACGTCACGCACATGACTCACTATGACAGATCCCCGCGCTACCTGGGCATGGGTAGACCTTGCATTCCCTAGGCTTCGGTTGTTACCATGTTAAATCTTATTTCGGCTAAAAAGTAAACATGTCGAACAGAATACTTTAACAGAATACTTTTTCATTAGATGTTTACGCACACAACCAGAAACTTTAATCATACCACTGTACTTTGTCTGAAAAAAATCTGCCTTTTTTTTTTTTCAAATATGGAAATGAACGACCAGAGGATAAGATTAACAGAGTACTACATTCCACCAAAAGATAAAACTTGTTAGAACAACCTAAAGTATGCTACATTTCTCTCCAATAGCCTATTCGATCAAGATGTTGTTAGCCAAAGTTGTTAAGAAATTTGAGTCTCTGCGAAGCGAGTTCAACGGGTCAGTTCTACCCTGTTAGATGGGTTGTCGTTTCAGACCATTCTTTTGTTAATACAAAATTGGTTTCTTTAAGACGAACAAGGATATCCAAAGACATGAACTTCATATAAACCGACTGAAAGTGAATTTTATTCATGTTGGGCCCTATTTAATTAGTCTCAGTTGAGGTTCTACACACGTGCCCATACGCGAAGCCAAGGAAAGCTAAAGGAATATGTTCATGAAAATCACGGTGGTAATATAACAAAGATGCTTGCATCTGCAATTTTATCACTATTAAGATATATATTTTTTTATACATTGTTAATTCGATAGCAAACATATTCTAATGACTTCATTGTGTAAATTAACTATAATGCTGAACAGCACATTATGTCTTAGTGAATCAGTTGAAATCTGTACGTTCCGTTGTGTTTCGATGTTTTCTTTCCATTCTCTAGCATTTATGAGAAATAATGTTTGGTTTGAATTATGATCCATTCATAATAAAAGATAAAAATATTTTTTTTATAGAAATGTCAATACGAAAACAGTATCAAGATGACATTATTGACATAGGATAAGAAATTTATAGCTAGACCCTGGGCTTAACAGGTTGTTTGCAGTTATATGCAGCTAAGTACACAATGGGAGACTTCTCAAGCAATGAATCGAAATTTTACAATAAAAATGTCACTTTCTCCATGCTATCGGTCATGATTTGCTAGTTACGATTGCATTTGGATGGAAACAGTAGCGAAATATTTGAGGACCGAATATTGCTTTTCATTTTTTCCTTTATTGACGTTACTAATGGCCGTTGCGATAACTGTCACATGAAGTGTTAATTATACACCATAGCTACGCAACAGTGCAATCAAAATGGGTCATCGTTGATGTACCCAATATTGAAAGTAACACACACACACACACACACACAGAGAGAGAGAGAGAGAGAGAGAGAGAGAGAGAGAGAGAGAGAGAGAGAGAGAGAGAGAGAGAGCAATATTTGTATATGCAAGAGCTGAACAAACTGGAAATAAAATGGAAATAGAGCATCATATGACTCCTATGCAAAATAAAAAAAAAATGAAAAGGTAAAGAAAAATAAAAAACTCATTGTATGTTGAACATAACTTTGAAAGTAAGTGAACAACTGAAATGATCATAAATGATTTAAAAAAGAATAAAAAAGGAAAGATAAAAGCGATGATTCTAAAACTATATACAAAAAATTAAATGAAACTAAAGGCTTCAAATTCTAATGGGTTTCTACGGTTGTTGGCTTTCTGTTGCTCATATGACTACCCATCGACACCAGTTAAAAACATAAAACAAGATTGAAGCAATTCAGGGAATTCTAGTCTACTGGTCATGGATTACATCACTGCTTTGGAAACGAAAACTATTTTAATCCTTGTAAAGTCAACCGTTGTGTAAAATATTAGGTATCCATAGAGTACCAATGCAAATAGCTATATGGAACAGCGTAATGGGAAAAAGAATACAAGAAACTAAAGTTTACGGAAAATTTTTGAGAGAGAGGCTGCCTGATGAGAATACTATCTGCCAAGGGAGTAAGCACTTCTAATATATTTTAAATGAAAAGGACGCAGATTTGATGTATAACCAGATTTAATGTTGATTTCTTAGAGTCAGGAACTAGGGGAAAGGGTTAAGTGATTACAAAATGCAGCAGCAATAGGATTTTATAGGGATTAAAGACGAACAGAAATGCATAATTGTTCATGTGTATGTAAAAACAGTAGTGTTCCAACTAAGAAAGTAAAACATATAAGAAAAACGTTGATAAAAGGAAATTTGTGAGGGTTTAGGAAAGGGCTGGTGAGTGCTTAGTAGATTTTCTCATTTCTTTTATCAAACAATTTTACTCATATCATTTTACTCATATCCTCTTATTCTTTGTTTCAATATAAACGTTTGGATCTATAAACACCATTTTTTATCTGAACCCACATTGTTTCTGTTGCATCAACCATTCTCTTGTTTGATCTCTCTTCCTCAATAAAGAAAAAGCCAGTTCCTATTTTACAAGAAAAATAATAATGATTCCTCACACTGAATCCTTTGGAAGCTTTTTTTTTTCACCTTAGCCTGTGTTATGTACTCTGGAAGGCAGTTGCTCAAGCTATCACGCCATACTTCAGTATCTTTCCGTAATCCCTTCAATTAACCACTTACGTCCTCTAGTCATTTCCAGGTGAGTTCTCTAAATTATATTAAACATTTCTCATTCATTTATTTACTGTTTTAGTTAGTAACCCTTTAGAATAATCCAACGACACAGAACTTTCTCTTCAAACACTATCTTTCTACTTGCATCTTGTAGCCTGAGACACATTTGCACAGTTACTATTATCATCTTACATCCTTCCAGTGTAGCTTCATCTTTCTGAAGCATGTAGTTGGATATAAAAAATTGTTGTCATTATTCCACCACCTCCCGTTTTGTTTTGTCACTTTCTTTTCGACCCTCTGTCCATTTATCAACATGTATAGAATTTCTCTAATACTCTTCTGGTGCATCTCCAGCAGTCTAATTTTTCTTCTCTAAATTATATTGACAAATATGGGAAAGATCTATTAAAACTCATTGCGCTTCTGATGACCTAAGCAAAGAATCATGCATATCTGGTTGTAGGTCGACAACACTGGATCAGGGCTACATTGAAAACAGGCTTAGGGTTAGCTCTCCCATTCCTGTGTATTAAATGGAAAACATGAAAAGAGTAAACATGGGAAAAAGTATTATACGAAAATTATTTGTCTTGTATGCACGATTGTTATTCCAATACACAGTTCATTATAGAACGCATCACTTCACATCTTGCATTCCTGATGGTCTAAATATTCTGGACGGCTCGCAACTGTACAAGCCCATGCATCTCTTCACATCTTAAGTTCCTGGCAATCCAACTATGCTGAACGGCTTGCAACTGCACAAGCCCATGTTGAACGCGGCGCCCACGAATCCTTTGCGCCAAACAGATGTCTCCCAGCAAAGACGGCGACTTGTAGACGAGTCATTCATAAGGCAATGCTGAGAGGAAGTGGTGTATAACGTGAGTCGGTCATGTTGACAGTCAACCTAAAAGGTACGTACCTAGTCTCCTCACTATGCCATACTATTATTGAACCTTAAAACCACTAGGGAAAACGTCGTATGATAAAACTGTGGAACAATTCCAAGTTACTAACTGGAATTTCCACAATCAACCCACTATCAGGTAACTAACTTTAAAGCACGCTGTTGGGCCAGCGTTCGACTCTCCGACCGGCCAATGAAGAATTAGAGGAATTTATTTCTGGTGACAGAAATTCATTTCTCGTCATAATGTGGTTCGGATTCCACAATAAGCTATAGGTCCTGTTGCTAGGTAACCAGTTGGTTCTTAGCCACGTAAAATAAATCTAATCCTTTGGGCCAGCCCTAGGAGAGCTGTTAATCAGCTCAGTGGTCTGGTTAAACTAAGACATACTTAACTTTTTTAAGATACTACCCATACAAATTCTTCCCAGTAAAAATTCACTGAGAACCATATCCATATACTGAATTCATTAAAGGCAATTTTAAACATCCGAAAGGTAAAATATCTTGTAAAGTCATCAAAGTTCCACCCTGGTTAGCAAATACTGTCAACACCTGCTCATTTCTCAGTAAAACAGCAATTGACATACTAGCAATCGCTCCTATGATCATAACAACTACAATTACCAATCGCACAGCCCTCTTACTCTTTCTAGAAGAGGACTGAAAAGTCTAAATTTGGAAGTCATATTAAAGTCTTCCTAATCCTATCCTGAACCCTAACTGATTTGCCCAAACCCGTAACAGATCAGACAGATTCCGTCCGATATACAAATTACCGTCCCCCCCCTCCCCAACAAAAAAAAAAATCCTAAGCAACAGAAGTTTATTCTGCAACTATATACTCAACGATATTGCGTCAGACGACAGCTACACATCATAACACTCTTACATAATAACACACGGGCCTAACCTCATTACGAAATTAGCCCATGCCACGACTCCTAAAGCCATGTGAATACGAGACTTCAGCATGAAAACAAAAGAAAGAATCTCTAAGATACCCGGTCTCGAACCGGAAAAAATTAACAAACAAAAATTCATATATCTATAAAACCCTATGGCATTTTGCACTTACTTTCAACTAAGTATTGCAACACACAAAAGCAAAAAGAAACTGAACTCGGACAGTTAAAGATTTGAATAACTTTACGGACCAACGTCCTCCCTAGTTAAAACTGCTTCAAGTCAAGCCCATTTAAAACCCATAAAAAAAAACAAAGAGAGAGAGGAAAGAAAGAGGAAGGAAAAAAAGAAAAAATGATCATACCCACAGTACAACGCAGGAATTAACCCATAAGGTTCCCATTAACCTGTCTTTTTAATTTTAGATATATGTGTCAACCGAGACACACCCGTGTTCTCACCTAGAACAACAAATCTATTCCCCTTCTTTACTTCTACAACACGAAAAGGACCTTCGCATTTAGGACCAAGCTTATAGTTCAACTAATTCCTGACATTTACAAACACCATATCTCCCACAGCAACTGTAACTCTGTCCGGCTTTTGTTGACTCCTATCCACCATGTCTCGCATTTTTGTTTAAGATTCCTAGCAAGACGCCTTATCTCTCTTTCGCCGTTGACACAAGCGTTTTAACGGTCTCATCCCCCGATGGAATAGGCAACAAATCAAGC
>NC_089783.1:4854676-4894676 GCF_040412425.1 Macrobrachium rosenbergii | reverse complement strand
AGAGATCTAAAAGATAGTGTGTGGATATCTCGGTGTAGTACTATTAATCAGAACGGCAATATTTACTCGTTTTCCGTTATGGACAGGCTTATTATTGCATCATCATACGAGATAATGATAATTTCTTTAATTTTTACACATTCATATTTGTATTTCACCTTGTTAAAAGTCAGCTGGAATTAATGGCAGTAAATGTTGCGACAGCTACGGCAAGTTGACCAAATCTGTGTGGAGCGATTCGGCGGGAAAACACAAGTAACTGGATGTTTCTTGACGTTACCATAGTCTCTCTCTCTCTCTCTCTCTCTCTCTCTCCATTGCTAAAACATACTATACAAATATAGTATCGCTCAAGCTCTAAAAGAAAAAAAAATAATGAAATGAGTAGCTCTTCATATACTTTAGGCCTAGGCTTACACAACAGCAACTCTCTCATTCTCTCTCTCTCTCTCTCTCTCTCTCTCTCTCTCTCTCTCTCATCGTAACATTGTTCCCTTTATTGTTCCCCACGTTTTTCCTTGGACATTGCTCAAACTTAACTCTTGATTTCACTATGGAAGATCGCGTTTCCGATTATGCAAGCATGCCAACGGTGATCCGACCAAGATGACAGGCTCGCAACTGCACCAGTACAAGCTGAAAGTGTTCCTACGTCTCCCAGCGATCCGACGAAGATGAATGGCTCGCAACTGCACAAGCCCATGTTGAATGTGGCGCTCGCGAATCCTTTTTCGCCAACCCAACATCTCCACGAAACTACAGCAACATGAAGACACCCTGCCCGACATCTCTCCAAAGTCCTAGATCGTCTCACCAAAGTGCAGAAGTAACGTTGACAGCTTTCTCAAATGTTGAGGACAGTGAAGCTATTCCAACATCTCCGTTGTGAGGGAGTGGTATTTTCGTAAGTCAGTCATATAGACAGTCATATCAAACAGTAACTCGTCTATTCCCTATGCCACATTATTACTGAACCACTAAGACCACTAGTGCAAAGGTCATATGTTCTCCATGTGAAACAATTCCAAGTTGGCACCCGAAATTTCCACAGTCAACTCACTATCAGGTACGCTAACTCTAAGGAACTATTCATAAAAATTCTATCCAATAGAAAAAATTACCCGAGAAATCTATCCATACACTAAATACATGAAAGGCAATCCTAAACATCTGAAAGGTATCATATCTCGTAAAAGACATCAAGGTTCTACTCCGGTTACCGAATATTACTCAATACCTGACTAATTCTCAGCACAACAGCAATTGACCTGATGGCAATCGCTCCTACGATCCTAACAACTACAAATACTCATGGCACAGCTCTCTTAATTTTTAAAGAAAACTGAAAAATCCCAAATACTCGAATTCGATATCCCTATCAAAAACTTCCTAAACCTCTCCTAAATCCTAACTGACATATCCCAACCTGTAAAAGATCAGACCCGTTCGGTCCGATATAGTAAATACCTCCCAAAACAAAATCCTAAACAACAAACCCTTATTCTGTAACTCTATATTCAAAGATATTGTGTCAGATGACAAAACACATCATAACATTCTAACATAATAACACACAGGTAAAATCTCGTATGAAATTAGCCCATGTCACAATTCCCAAAGTCATAAGAAAACAAACCATTTACTCAAAGTAACCCATTACTATCACCAAGTGCGAACGATGAAATCCCTAACCGCAGATGCGATCCTTAAAAAAACGAAAACTCAAATTCATATATCTACAAAACTCAACAGTATTCTGCACACAATTTACACTAAGTACTGCAGCTTATATCAGAAATCACAATGAACCTGAACTATTGAAGATTCGTAAAACTCTACGGAGTAACGTCCTCCTGAATTACAACAAACTACAAGTCATGCCCATTTACAACCCATCAAAACCCGAAAGGAAAAAAACGACCTGTAACTACCCATTACCATAACAACAATACAACCCAGGAATGCATCCATGCTAATATCCATTAACCTGTCTTTTTGATCTTAGAAATATGTGTCAAACGAGACACACCCGTGTTTTCATCCAGAACAACAAATCTATTTCCCTTCTTTGCTTCAACAACCTGGAACAGACCTTCAAACTTAGGACCCAGCTTATAGTTCAGCTGATTCCTGACATTTATCTTCAAATAAACCCTATCCCTAACAGCCACTTTGACTCTATCTGGCTTTGCCTTACTCCTATCTACCATGTCTCACGTTTTCATCTCAAGATTCTTAGCAAGGCGCGCATATCTCTCTTTCGCAGTTGAAATCAGCGATTTTACAATCTAATCATCTGTTGGAATGGGCAACAGATCAAACACGCCTCGCGCTGGGTATTCAAACAGCGCTTCACTGGGAGACATTCCAATGGTATCGCTAAACATAGCATTTGTACTATGTTGGACCTGTGGAAGATAGCGGTCCCAATTTGGGTCATTGCCTCCCACGGTCATTCTAAGAGCTTCAATAACCTTTCTATTTGCTCGTTCGCAAAAGCCATTCACTTCTGGTCTGTATGGAATAATATTAACTTTCTTAATCCCCATTACGTCCGGAAGACATTGCATTGTACAATTTACAAATTCATGTCCGTTATCTGTGATTAGGACTTCTGGCGCCCCATATCTGCAAATATACCCACTAAAGAACGCGATCGCTACTTCCTCCGCTGTTTTATGCTTCAACTGGAAAATCTCCACGAACCTAGTTAACTCGTCAACGACCACCAACAGGTGCCTATGGCCATAATTAGATTCACAGAAATTACTCAAGATGTCCATGTGGACTCTTACTGTGGGTCTGGTAGGAATCGAGAATGAACCCAGTTTACATGAAACGACCCGATGACTTACATGCGTTACAAACTGAACAACTTCTAACAAAGTCTTCTATATCTCTTGACATATTCTTCCAAAAGAACTGTCCTCGTACGCTTTGATATGTCTTCTCAATCCCTAGATGAGGAGTGATAAACCTACTGTGAACAATATCTAACACCGTAGGTACCAGGCTAGCGGGAACAAGTACTTGCGTCGTATCACCCTTATCTTCACTATTTCTCAGTCTGTATCTAATCTTCCTAACTAACACATTACCCTCTAATTCAAGCCCCGCAAAAGGCACCTTACATCCCTTCTTAACAAATTCCCCTCTAAGAAACGCTTTTGCATCTCTCAAGGTCTCATCTTCATCTTGTTTGTTTTCTACCAGACTAATATCCCAGTCAATGCTATCTCCTGATACATAACATACATGCGTACCTTGCTCATCAGAAAAACTTCTACTAAGGGCGTCTGCTACAACATTCTGTCTACCCTCTATATACTTCATTTTAGCATCAAAATCCCTGATTGTTAGAAACCATCGAGCTCTTTTGGGTGAAAGATCCGGTTTATTAAAAAGATCCATCAACGGCTTATGATCAGTCAAAACCTCTACCTGAGTACCTAATAACAGAATTTTAAAATGGGACAAGGCCAATACCACGGCAAAAGCCTCTTTGTCAACCACGGACATGAGGTGCTCATTACTACCTCGTGTCTTAAACTTCTGACTGTAAAATGCAATCGGGTGGAGTTTTCCATCGAATTTCTGCATAAGGCATGTGCCTATCCCAACGTTGCTCGCGTCCGTAACTAAGGTGAATGGACGTTCTAAATCTAAATTTCAACACTGAGGATTTGTTAAAGGCTACTTGCTGTCGCTTCCCCAAACATACTGCACATCATCCCTCAGAATATCTGTCAAAGGAGACGGTACAATGGAAAAACCCTTCACGAATCTACGAAAAAAACCCGCCATGCCTAAAAGTGACCGAACCTGCTTCTTAGTCTTGGGTGTAGCAAACTCTACAATTGCCTTAATCTTATTATCATTTACTCTGACACCCTCCTTAGAAATGACATGTCCTAAATATACTATCTGCTTCTTGAAAAAATTACACTTAGCCCTTCAAACCATAACCTCTTCTAAAAACTCTCCCTAAGAACTCAAAAGCTCCTCTGCTGAATCAGTGGCAACTAAGATATCATCCATGGATAAAACCCTTCATCAATCTAGAAAATCATCGGACTGCCTGCCAAACCAAACGGCATTCGTGCTGAACTCATAATGACCTAAAGGCAGTGTACTGACTCTTCTCACTTAACAGAACTTGAAGGTATCCCTGCATCAAATCAATTGATGTATAGATATTATTTCTCCCTATCGTCTCTGGCAAACACGCCACAGGGTAGCAATCAGGAATGGTTTTCTCGTTTAATTTCCTAAGGTCTACACAAACTCTGACTGAGCCATCTTTCTTGGGGACTGCAAGTAATGGAAAATTAAAGGGTGATGGACTAGGCCTAACAATGCCTTCATCTTCCCACCTATTTACTTCTTGTTCTACCTGTTCTCTAATCTTAAAAGGAATCCTATATGAAGGAACAAAAATATGCTTAGTCTTGTCCTCCAATTGAATCTTGTGTTCTAACACATTCGTTACTCCTAACTTGTCCCCTTTAAGTGTGACTATGTCCGCAAACTCGGCTAAAACATCTTCTACACCCTCAGCATATTCCTTGTAATCAGCATTTGCTAACTGGTCTCTAAACACTTGCCTTCTAGCTAGTAAATCTGCTTCTGAAAAAGAACAATAATCCCCGACAACGTTCACTGAATTATCATCATCGACCCAATCAACGAAGTCTATTGCATAAGTACCTTTTTGATAATTACGAACTGTATCGTTACAGTTCAGCAACTCCACCCAAGTTATCCCTGAACTCGTTACATCATTTACCGAACTCGTACACAAAACTCCTTTCAACTTCTCGCTACCCTCATCCACGCACATCTGTCTGGACTTTTGCACCCTTTCACTTGCACTTTTACCATCGCAACCATACCCGGATCAAGCACTACACTATCAGTCAAAACTCCCTTATAGTGCTTCTCATCCCCTGACACGTTCATCATTCAGCCCCAGACCTTCATGTACTCGCGAGACATTCTCACTCACTACACTCACGTCTGACCCCTCATATGGTACAAACACACCAGGCACCCCAACAGTTATACCGGAAACCCCTGTATGAACCGATATCTTTCATCTCTGACATGCCGGATCTCCCAGCAACAATGTATTTCCCAAAGCACATCCCTTGATAACCAGAAATGGTTCCATCAAAGATCTACTCCCAATGGACAAATCTATGTCCAAAGAACCCAAAATTCTTAATTTATTTGCCTGAAAGTCGCATAAAGCTTCTTGCACAGGTCTCAAAAATCGATCGGGAAACATTGATCCAAACCAATTCTTCGTTCATCAGGTTAATGGAGGCACCTATATCAAGGAAGACCCTTACATTTACTCCCTGTACAGACCCAGTTACAACAGGCTTCGACCCTGCGGGTTCTCCTAAAAGTCCAATATCCCAAGAGACACCCATCCAGTTTTCCTGTGCAAAAGACCGTTCTTTCGACAATGTCTGTAGATTACCAGATCCCCTTGAACAATTCACATGAGGTACTTCCTTATCTGGGCTACCAAAATTCTGGAATGCGGGTCTGTTATACTGTCTCCGAGACGGGCAAGACCACCAAGGATGATCATAACTATTTCAACTGCCACAATACCTAACACGGCAAAATCGCTTGATGTGACCCTGTAAATTACAGTTAAAGCAACGACCCCATGGGATCCTAGAACTCAAGCCACCCATCAGTTTTGGACTATTATGACTTGCGAACAAATTTCTCTGACCGTGGACTGGATTTCCGCGTCCTACACAACCATAGGCTGCTCTAAGGAGTCTCTGATCACTACTTCCTCTCCTCATATTTGTACTTAAATTCACAAACTTACCCTTGGCTAATCACAAATGCAAAAATTCCCAAGGTCCCGTAAAAGTATATCCTTTATCAAAACAAAACGAAAGCAAAACAATTTCCCTTAACAGAAATTCCCATACAACACAAAATTACAATGTTAAATCCCTTTACTCTACAATTAATCGCCGAAACTCGAAAAAAAGGTACTAACCCGGAGTCATCATTAAATCCCAACTTAATAAAAATTACAATCAAATTCAAAGTTCCCAAAACGAACAACTAAATCAAAAGTTTACAAAACGCACCATAAAATACAAAAATCAATTAATTAAACCCTTAATTAAATTCAAAATTATGTAAATCAAAAAACTAAATTTACTAGTAAGTAACCCTTTAAATAAATTCTCAATGAATTAAACCCATCATCAAACTACATTCCAAAGATTAAATTCACAACTAGCTAACCCTTACAGTTAAACTCTCAAATCAAATGGAAAGAAAAAGAGAGAGAGAAAAAAAGCAAGGGCTGTTTACGTACACAGCTGATTACTCTTTAGTCAGTCAAAAAGGGGTCAAGTTCACTTCTTCCAAGGCCAAGCTATAAAAGGCCATAAAAAAAGACACGGGAAAGCGCCTCTCAGGCACAGAGAGAGGGAGAGAGAGAGAGAGAGAGAGAGAGAGAAATTCGTCTCCCACCCTCTACAAGCAGCAACACCCCCTCCTTACTACCCCCTCAATCCTCATTGAAGGCCTGATGACGCCTACAGAAAAAATGCTTAACACCACGTCCCAGAGGCTCACTCTGTCTCCAAAGGCAAAAACTGCTGGGTGCACACTTCCTCCTTTTGTCCAAACGGAAAGTGCTACTCAAGCAAACACAACTGCTCTACATACATACACACATACACATTTTAATCACATGCACATACATGTGTGATTACAAAAATCAAGAATTGCATACACACTTGCGCAAAAACGTTCTGCACCCCGCAATTCATAAATATCAAATAGAATACTACCCAATTATAAAAGTTCCCAGAAATAATACATCAAAATATCACCCTTAAAACCCACATACCGATGCGTACAGCAGATTGCTATAAAAAAAAAAATCAATATACATATAATACATTCAGCGCTTCATATTCGTGACAAAGGAAGTAAGACGCTCCGCCCAAACTTGTGACGCAATTACTATGTCACCGTGGTGATGACGTAACACAATCGTTGCAATCGAAACATTAGTTACAACACAACGGCAAAAAAAAAAAAAAAAACACACAGTTGTCCCCTATCACCAGCTACAACACAACGACAAGGACAATTCCACATTAACAGAACAACTAAAAAGAAAAATCACAACACTCACATTAGCAGCGCGCAAATTTCCATCAAGCAAAGAGAGAGAGGGGGACAAACAAAATATTCGAGCGTCTTCACGTGTTTTAACACACAATAGCGGTCATAATACCGCAATTACTGCACAGTATACCCATCGATATATCACTGTTTTATACCCTACCCAAAGCGCTCTTCAAGAAATACTAGCTTGCGAGTGACGCTCGCCCCCAGCAACATCTGATGCTGCTGACTCCCAAAAACCTATCCTGAGATGCCAACACTAAATTATGTCTCTTTAGAAGCGTATACATGCCTAATTATCCAAATTATCTAACTATCTAACACCTTCTAACTGCCCTAACTACCTTATACGCTGTCACCAAAAATCTGTAAAGGCCAATCGTGAAGCCTATACTTTATTTAAGTCTCCATTTTATGAACAGAGGTTGGTATCTCACTTTTCCCGAGATTTTGAGTGTTAGTGTATAGTGTGAGCCGACATCATCAATTGTACCTTTCCCTAACTAAAATCTAAGGACTACTGGAATGAGATACTAAGTACAAAACTAAACCTTTATTGACAAAAAAAAAAAAAACGAAAATAACTTCTTAGAAAATTATGAAGAATGAAATCCAATGATTCATCATAACTATCAAAAGTTCTTCTAAGGAAATAAAGTCCAAAATCATAAACACCCAATTACTTAAGGAAATACAGGAAATAACTCATCTGTCCTTTAAATCATAAATAGGTCAAGTAATAAAATCAGGTCATCTCAAAATGTCATACCACTCCCTTCCTTGAAGGAGGGAGAAATGGAATGGAATGGAATACCTGTGAAAGAACAAACGTCACATTAAAAACCAGAAAATGTAAAAATTGCAGAAACACAAATTTTCACTGCCACAGGGGTAACGTCTGTGATGATGATGAGGTCAGTGAGACTGGTAAAGATAGGGATGAAATAACTAAATTACAGTTGCAGATTAAGTTGAAGCAATTAGAAAATGAGGCTAAGGAGAAAGATAGAGAGGATAGAGAAAGGGAAAGGAAACATGAGGAGAGACAGAGAGAGCACGAACTTAAACTAGCTCAATTGAAGTTTGGAGGTAGGAATAAGGGAAGTGATGAGTCTTTTGATTTGATCCACAATATTAAGTTAGTGCCTAAATTTAGTGAGAGAGAAGTCAGTAAGTTTTTTGCCAGCTTTGAAAAGGTGGCAAAACAGATGAAGTGGCCGGTAGAAAACTGGACTATAATGTTGCAGGTAGTGTTAGTTGGGAAGGCCCAGGCAGCATATTCAGCTTTGTCAGTTGAGGATAGCTCTAATTATGAATTAGTGAAAGATGTTATTTTGAAAGCATATGCATTAGTGCCTGAGGCCTATAGGCAGAAGTTTAGGGAGTTAAAGAAAGCAAATAATGAGACTTATTCAGAGTTTGCTAGATGTAAAGAAAGGTTATTTGAAGACTGGTGTAATTCTAGGAAAGTAGGAAATATACAGGATATGAGGGAGCTAATTTTGTTGGAGGAGTTTAAAAACTGGGTACCAAAAGATTTAAAAGCTCATTTAGAGGAAACTCAAGTAGAAACATTAAAAGTAGCCGCTAGAACCTCAGATGAATATAGTTTGACCCATAAGAAAGTGTATGAAGGGGAGACAAGAGTTGAGGCAGGAAAAAGTAACATGTCCCTTCCTAGACATTTTAAGCCTTCGTCTCCTCGTAGACATTTTAAACCTCCCTCTCCCAATAGTTATAATTTTTATAGGAGAAGTAACCTACCCCCTAGGGAGATAGTATGTTATGGGTGTGGTATGAAGGGTCACGTTATGGCTAGGTGTTATAAGTTAAAAGGTAATCCTCCTAGTAAGAAAACGATGTTAGTTGGGGCAGATAAGGGTATTAAGCTTGGAAAAGCGAGAGATAAAGGATAGGGAGTTATTGAAGGATTTTGGTCCTTATGTATCCCATGGTATAGTAGATTTTATGAATAAGCCAGGTAGTGAGGAGGAAGTAGTAATTTTAAGGGATACTGGTGCAGCTCAGACATTATTGTTAGAATCTGTGGTACCCCCAGATGCTGAGATTTGTGGAAATGAAGTAGTATTATTAGGTGGCTTTCCTGATAGTGTTGTGTCTTGCCCATTGATTACTGTTAAACTTAAGTGTAGTATAATAGAGAGTGAGGTAAAAGTGGCAGTGGTTAAGAATTTACCTATTGCGGGAATAGGATTAGTGTTAGGTAATGATTTAGCCAAAGGTAAGGTAGGAACTGATCCCTTATTAACTTGTAACCCAGTAGACAGTGAGTTTGAGAAACCCTTAGACTTTGTAGATGAAGTTCTTCCAGTTAGTGCTGTTACCAGAGCTCAGTCGAAGGAGTTAAAAGCTGAGGAGGAGTGTGAGATAGGAAAGTTTTTGAGGACCAGGAGAATGGCAAAATGAGTTAGAATTAAATGGTGGAGAAGTAGTATCTAGTATGGAGGCCGATGAATGGTCTAGGGGTCTTTAGTTAGAGAGCAGAAAGGTGACCCTGAGGTTAGTCGTTTGAGAGAAATAGCAGAGAGAGGAGGTAAGGAAGGAGATTTGTATTACTTGAAGGAGGATATACTGTTTAGAAATGTAGTTCTGGAGAGTGGAGGAGAGTTGACCAGATAGTAGTGCCTGGGAAATTTAGAAGTCATATAATGAGAAAGGGACATGAAGATATATTTGCTGGACATGTAGGTATAAGCAAAACTTTAGAGCGTATCAGGCGTAATTTTTATTGGACAAAAATGAAGAAAGACATTGCTAGGTTCTGTAAATCATGCCACATATGTCAGTTGACTGGTAAACCCAATGAAATAGTGCCCAAAGCTCCACTAATACCTGTTCCTTCTATTGGTGAACCTTTCCAGCACATCTTGATAGACGTGGTTGGCCGCTACCAAGAGCCAGTGCTGGCAAAGAATTCATTTTAACTATATTGGATAGAGTTTCTAGATATCCAGAAGCCATTCCATTGAAATCAATTAAGGCTCCTGTAATTGTTAAATGTCAGATGGTTAGGAATTTCTTTTCACGTTATGGTCTGCTTTGAAAAGCATGATTAAAACCATCCAATCAGATCAAGGCAGTAATTTCATGTCTAAATATTTCAAGGATCAGATGAAGCAGTTAGGAATCAAACATATAGTATCTACAACCTACCATCCAGAAAGCCAAGGAGCTATTGAAAGGTTCCATCAGACTTTGAAAAGCATGATTAAGAAATGGGAAAATCAGATAGATAATCATACTTCTGGAAAGTAGAGGATAGACTAACAGATCTACCCTACTTACTATTCACTGTTCGATCAATGCCTAATGACTCTCGTAGAAAGTGAAAAATTCTAATAGACCCTTTGAGTTAATTCACTGAGAAGTCTGGACACCATGTGGAAGGGGCCCATTAGAGGTGTCTGAGATAGTTGGGAAAGTGAGGAACCAAATTCAATATTTTAGAATGGGTCTTCAATTTACTTAATCCCCATGTCAAATTTCAGAAGTAGACTTTTTGCAGCTTGGGAATTAGCTACTTACTATTGGATACTATAGTTTTCTCCCTTTGAAGTCATGTAAGGGCAAAGAAAAATAGTGAAAGATGAGGTGTCCAATATTTTAGAATGTGAAAACCAAGTAGACTTTTTGCAGCTTGGGAGGACATTTACAAGAAAAATGGAGACAAAGTCATTAATATTATTACCTTTTGGTTGAGAATCAATTGCAAGCTAAGTTTGTGGGTCCTTATGAAATTGAGAAGAAAATTAACGACTCTAATTATGTGGTTAATACACCTGATAGGAAAAAGAAACAGTGGGTTTGCCATATTAATATGCTTAAATTATATTGTGAAAGGAAAGTAGAGCCTAGTATGTTAGTTCAGAAGAAAGCGGAAGAGAGTGGTGAGGAATTTGTGGAAATAGGATGGACTAGTAGTAATTTAGAAATATAAAAAAATCTGAAGACTAAATTATCACATTTGTCAAAGGCTCGTAGAGTACAATTAGTAGATTTATTTTTATCCTATGAAGATATTTTTAAAGATATTCCTGGCAGGACTCATTTGATAGAACATGATGTAGAAGTTGAGGGTGCATCACCTATTAAACAGTACCCATACAGATTAAATCCCTATAAGAGTGGCATTGTAGAAAAAGAAGTAGAATATATGTTGCAGCATAATTTAATTAGACCTAGTTATAGTCCATGGAGCTCTCCAGTGGTTTTAGTGCCCAAAGAAAATAATCAGTTTCGACTCTGTTTCGACTATCGAAAAGTCAATAATGTTACAAAAACTGATACCTATCCTTTGCCCAGAGTTGATGATTGTATAGATAGAGTAGGTATGGCCAAATTCATCTCTAAATTCGATCTATTGAAAGGATATTGGCAGGTGCCACTAACTGAAAGACCTAAAGCTATATCTGCCTTTGTGACACCCAATGGCTTGTATGAATGTGATGTTATGCCATTTGGCATGAAGAACGCCGCATCCACGTTTCAGCAGTTAATGAATCATGTCACTAGAAATATCAGAAACTACGTTGTGTACATCAATGACGTAGTTCTCTATAGTAATACGTGGACTGAACATATGCAACGGATTAAAGAATTTTTTGAAGCTATTCGAAATGCTAATTTAGTTATTAATCTGAGTAAATCTGATTTTGGTCATGCTAAAGTCACTTATCTAGGGCATGAGGTAGGCTATGGTAACATACGCCCTAAACATAGCAATGTGGAGGCAGTTATGAGTTTTCCAGTGCCAAAAACTAGGAAAAATGTTATGCAGTTCTTAAGGTTAGCTGGGTATTACCGAAGATTTGTGTCAAACTTTTCTGATATAGCTCAACCACTGACCAATCTATTAAAGAAGGACGTTGCTTTTAGTTGGAATGATTCATGCCAGGTTGCTTTCAATAAATTGAAATCTATTCTAGTTAGTGATCCCGTATTGAAGTCTAAAGATTTTTCACAACCATTTAAATTAGCTGTGGATGCATCTGATGTGGGTATAGGTGCAGTATTAATTCAGTATAAAAATGGTAGTCTACATCCTGTAGCTTACTTTTCAAAGAAGTTGAATCATCAGTGGAAATACTCAACGATAGAGAAAGAGGCTTTAGCTTTAATTTTAGCTTTAAATCATTTTGATATTTATTTGTCCTCCAAAGTAGGCAATATTGTAATTTTCACAGACCATAACCCATTAACTTTTTTAAGTCGTTTTAAAAATAAAAATCAGAGGTTAACTCTTTGGAGTTTGATTCTTCAGGATATAGTTTGGAAATTAAACACATCAAAGGTAAAGAGAATGTAATACCTGATGTTTTATCGCGGCGCATGAATAGATTTTTGCAGTCCTTGATAGATAGTTGTTTGAATAGATGTTCTGGAAGTCTTATTGGTCGGTTGAATCGTGGTTACCCTGTCTAGCCTACCAATGGGACTTTTAGTAATTATTATATTAGAATAGGTATTTTATTTTTAAAGAAAAGAAATTGTTTTTCCTTTTCTCTTTTCTTAAGGGGAGTGTTACAATCCATGAGTTCGTATTTATACATATATTTATATATGTTGTTTGTTTTCCTGAATTGGTATTATTTGCCTTTAAGGGTTTATTTGTTGTCACTTGTCAACGATAGTTTAGTCACTCGTCAATGATAGTTTGTTGTTTATCAGTTGTTGACATCCGTATATTTGTTGCTGTAGTGGTTACTTAGCTGCTTTACTTTCATAATCATGGCAGTTTAACCCTTTTGACTAATTGTTCATCGATGGCCGTAAATTATTTATTAATATTTATTATTCTCGTTTAGTTGTTCTCTCGTATAATTGGCTGGTTAAGACTGATACTTATTTCTCCTCTTTGGTGGTTGGCTGATGGGCAACCGAGTTGATGAGTGGCCTGGAACTGCAGTCGGATGGCGGACCTGTGAGGAGAATTTGACTGAAGGGAAGTCACCTACTTACTCCCGTGAGGAAAACTTGCTGGAGGAGAACACCTACTGGAGGAGAACTTGACTGGATTTGAGAGAAGTCACCTACTTACTCCCGTGAGGAGAACCTGACTGGATTTGAGAGAAGTCACCTACTTACTCCCGTGAGGAGAACCTGACTGGATTTGAGAGAAGTCACCTACTTACTCCCGTGAGGAGAACCTGACTGGATTTGAGAGAAGTCACCTGCTTACTCCCGTGAGAAGAACTTGACTTGGATTTGTATCTTGGACGCAGTGCGGACTTTGAAGGCTGTGATTTTGGTGGATCCCTCGTGGTGGCCCCGAACTGGATCCTGCCCTTGCTGGAAGTTGTTCCTGAGTTTCCCCTGATTATGAAGGTGGCTTCCCGTCGTAATTGCCATACGACGTAAAAACATCCCGACAGAGCTCTCTATCGAACTACCGAAGACCTAGTAATAGAAGATCTTGGACCTATCCATCATCATCCAGATATCTGAAGACCATGTGACAGAAGATCCTGGACCCATCCATCATCATCCGGATACCTTATCTATCTAAGGTCCTGTATCGTCTTACCAGCCAAAGTTAATTATTATTATTATTATTATTATTATTATTATTATTATTATTATTATTATTATTATTATTATTATTATTATTATAATTTATTTTTATAGTTATTTATTCTTATTATCCTTCACTTCTTTTTTGACGTAGCCCTGGGATCCCAATTGAACCCATAAAATCCGTTCAACATCTTTGGGTTTTAAATTAAATAATTTTTGTTACTGCCTTCGAGGCTGATAAGTAACAATATATATATATATATATATATATATATATATATATATATATATATATATATATATATATATATATATATATATATATATATATATATATATATATATATATATATATATGCCATTGGTATTTCCTGCCGATTTTGGCTGGAAAACTACCTCCTTACACATTCAGTTGTGTTGGTTGCTTTTATTCTATCAAAAGATATTTTATTTCATTAATGGCAGAAGGCCTGAATACGTAATGATACATAACAGTATATATATATATATATATATATATATATATATATATATATATATATATATATATATATATATATATATATATATATATATATATATATATATATATATATATATATATATATATATGAGTGTGTATATGGGAAGGCGAGGAAGAGATCGGATGAAATATCATCATCAAATCCTTTTGTTTAGAAAAAAAAGTTATGTTAATACAAAAATAACTGGATCGTGGTCCGATAAAGCATTTCTTTTTGAAGTTATCAGTAGTGCGAATTAAATGTACCATCGAAACAAACTACTCAAGTATTCTGTTCTTATTTGATCTTTTTTTGATGACAGGAGTTATGTTAGAAATCTGAAATGCACCATTAAAATTCTTACGTAGATCAGTTTTTAAATTAACATTAGGGTATTGTCTGCTATGTTAAGTGGAATAATTAGGTTGAATTTTTTCATAATAATCATATATACTGTATACAACATTCAAAGAATCAAATGCAGGAAGACCCAGCTATGGGAAGGTTAGACTTTCATATATGGATTTAAACTTTGCTAGTTTCTCCGAGATTCTGCTTCTGTTTCAGGCGGTAATGACTTTATCGTTTATATTGATTATGGAAACTAATTTTTACCGTCAAGAATTAAAGTTACCAATTTTATTTAGATAATCTCCACAACTGTTCCCTGTTATGAAAATAACCAATGAAGGCAATTGATCTATACTCAAAATCAGTAGCAATCTAAACTTTGTTAACTCTCAGTATAGTATCTGATACTACAATGGTGGATTGGGAAGGTTTGTTCTAAAGTATTATATCTTAGATTCTTTCATTAATTCAAATGTTAATGAGTAGAGGTAAAATGTACGTCCTAAACAAATGTATTATGTGCTTCTATTATCTTTTAGGTTATAGATTATTTAAATACACCATCGCCCTTATCAAATAATGCCATTTAATTTATTATCCGTTCTATTTAGGTTTTACTTATATTACTTCTCACAGAAGTTCACAACATGAAAGCCATTTGTACGCCTAACCGCCGAACGTTGCTGTTCAAAGTAACTGATCAGTATCTCGGCATGAAAGAGGCTGTATAACAGATGAAACAGGAGAATTTCATAGTAACTGCATAGATATGAAAGGATACAAAAAATACATAAATAAAAAGAAAGGTAGAGTAAACCTATGAGTAGAGCGGTAATGATTTACTTCCGTATTGCCAATAGTCGTTAAGATTACTTTTCTTTTCAAGTTTATCTTCGCTTACTTCATCTAATTTTATTCACTACCAACAAGGTTCTTTGGCACCAATACGTAATGGTTTATATAAGCTGGGAAGGGATCTCTTTCAATTAATTTTTAGTCAAGCTGAGTGCAAGTTTTTAATTGCTCTTCGTTCATACAGTTGCTGTTACCCAGATCCAGGATATTACCAAACTCTGAGCCTTATTAGCCGTGATCACAGATAGATCACGAAAAACAATTTTGTAATAAGAGGCTTATATTGCGTGTTGCATAAAGCTATTAGTCTAATGGAAAGAAAATATAAAATTTTCAGGATTTACGAGATCAAAGATAACTTGAGTTAATGAGGGACTCGCTAGATGCAATAAATCTAAAGAGACAGATGTGTTTAGTTTTTTACACAACCCTACAAAATGGATGGAAAGTTGTGCAATAAAATAATAAAATCATCGGTTATACAGATTGCAATTTGCTTTACTATGAAAATCAGGTGGCTGAGTTTTCACTAGAGACCTTATAGCCATTTCATATTCATTTTGATATAAAGTGATTTATTTATATACAATTTAGTGCTTTAGTGTAATAATTTACGGAGAGATCCATGGCTCCTTATTGTTTTAAAGGATTTTTCAAAAGAAACGATGAGAGGGTTGAGGATGGTAGCGAAGACTAAAAATTAGAGATACATCATTGCCTAGTAAACCAGTGTGGTGTTTGGTAGTGTTTGGATTGAAAAAATGAGACAGATGAGGAAAGGATTGAAAGTGGAAGAACATTTTGAGTTTAGTCATGGAAGTGGCTATAGAGATGAATATTTAGTTAAGAAATAATTATATGTGAAGGAAAAAGGTTTATGCACCAAGGAAAAATTTATAATCTATACAGAGGGATGTGGAGGAAGTTCAGGATATATGATATAGAAAACTTGTTCATAATTATTAAAAGTGTTTAAAATGGAAATGAAGCGAGATAAAGATTATATAAAAGAGAAGGTGACAGGTTTGCCACATGGCTGTTTATTGTATCTATGGCTACAGTGAGGCAAAAATGTCAGACAGAGTCCTTGAGGTATAAATGCCAAGTTGTGGTTTTAAAAATGGATTGTGAATGAAGAGTTCAAAGTACATGTTTTCAGGTGATATAGTGTTGAATGAGATAAATAAAAAAATGAAAAGGCTACCTATAGCCTTTGGAAATGCTCTCAAGAAGCGAGCGTTGGTAGTAAATGGTAGTGAGACTACGATTATGGATACCAGCAAACTAGACCAGCAGACGTAAATAGGCATGATGGAAAAATTTCAACACTTGATTTATACATGTATTTAAAAGCAAATAAAACCAATGGTGGTAGGATCAGCAAATTCAAGTAATGGAATAGATGGTTTTATGAGGTTAACAGGTTGTGTGCAAAGACTGGGAAAAGACTTGGACGGTGTATGGAAACCAGTGTTGGAAATTATGAAAGATTAATTTTGCCAACTTTTGTTTTATGTAAATGAAGAAAAGCTACTGAATGTGAATGTTTTATATAAGATTAAATCTGCTGAGTTTAAATTTTTTGTAGTATTGGTGAAAAAAGAAAGAATAATTAATAAAAACAGTAGTAAAAAGTGGAGGTTAAAAGATGGATCAGAGTATTTTGAGGCTGCTCGGGTACATGAAGCGGTTGGAGGATGTTAAGCTACTAAGAGGAAGCGTGAAGTTCGAAAATGCCATGAGTAAGGGGCGAGAGGACGACCTAAAATGTACTTGATGGGTAAAGAGGAGGACATTGCACAAGACTGAATGTTAATCCAAGAAACAAAAGTTTGTGTTCGATACAGAAATTCACAGTTAGTGTTTATAAGGAATTGGACACATTGCTTACTACCCCTAATTCTCTGTATATGAAATGTCAATGTTGAGGAAGTTTTCTACATATGTTCACCTAAATTTCAGCATGAAGAGAATGAGTAAGACAAAGAACATTGTGTTGTTTTACTCTGGTGGGACTTGTGCTCTTTAGGGTGACAGATATATATATTTATACACACACACACACACACACACACACACACACACACACACACACACACACACACACACACACACACACACACATATATATATATATATATATATATATATATATATATATATATATATATATATATATATATATATATATATATATATATATATATATATATATATATATATATATATATATATATATATATATATATATATATATATATATATATATATATATATATATATATATATATATATATATATATATATATATATATATATATATATATATATATATATATATATATATATATATATATATATATATATATATATATATATATATATATATATATATATATATATATATATATATATATATATATATATATATATATATATATATATATATATATATATATATATATATATATATATATATATATATATATATATATATATATATATATATATATATATATATATATATATATATATATATATATATATATATATATATATATATATATATATATATATATATATATATATATATATATATATATATATATATATATATATATATATATATATATATATATATATATATATATATATATATATATATATATATATATATATATATATATATATATATATATGTATATATATATATATATATATATATATATATATATATATATATATATATATATATATATATATATATATAAATATATATATATATATATATATATATATATATATATATATATATATATATATATATATATATATATATATATATATATTTATAGTTATGACTTTTTTAC
Organism: Macrobrachium rosenbergii; assembly: GCF_040412425.1. Lineage (NCBI taxonomy): Eukaryota > Metazoa > Arthropoda > Malacostraca > Decapoda > Palaemonidae > Macrobrachium > Macrobrachium rosenbergii. The sequence continues at coordinate 4,876,384 of NC_089783.1, read as the reverse complement.
CGGATATTTATATTTAATTGTAATCACAACGCAACCTTATCATCTCGCATTCTTCATGCTTTTAATAAGGTTTGCACTACAAAATCTAAGATTCATATGCAAGAGTGTGTGTGTATATATATTGTATATATATATATATATATATATATATATATATATATATATATATATATATATATATATATATATATATATATATGAGATCCTCACGTGAAAATAATAAGATCTACAAGACTTTCAACTTTTCTTCCAACTTACATACAAAAAAAAAAAAACAGTATGGGAGTAACAGATAACAATAAAACAAGTTAGCAGGCTACTTAAGTACGTAAATAAACATTATTCAAAACAGAAGCATTCTTAGGGAAAATGTGCAGTTACTATAAATTACAATACAAAATTATATATTTGGAAAATGTCTAAAAGCTTGTTTTACTTTTAAATCATTAAGAATAAAGGTTTTCAGCTATCCGTCCATCTTAACAAGACCATCGCTTAAGTTCATATTGGTAAAATAATTAATTAGGTATTCTTCAACTAACAAATACGTCATGCACTGATGAACTTTTAACTACTATTCTTTTGAATTTCAGTCCATAGGGTGTTAAAAGTCTCTTACAATCCGCATATTATATTTATGTTGTGTGACTTTCTGGCTTAGTTCCTTACCAGATTGCCAATACAAGGTGAATTACAAGCTGGACATTTCCTTTGCATAGCCATGTTCTTCGCATTACTAGTTTATTAAAAAAGAATGACTTGATAGGAGATTTATCACTAAAAACAGTATTTATTTTGAGACGTTTCAGGCTACGGACAATCAATAATAATAAAATCAGAGTGGTTCTTGTTTGTCCTTCCCCGGGTGACAGTGTGGGGAGACATGACGCAGCCACCCACCCCCTGCACACTAGTTTTTCCGCCTTGAGTGGAGGCGGCGTAGGTAGGGGAAAGGGAGGGGAGGGGAGACAGCAGTGCCGGTTCCAGTGAACGTAGCACGCCAGCAACCTCGTACTGAAATACGAGCTGTGTCATGTCTCCCCTACTGTCACCCGGGGCGAGGACAAACAAGATCCCCACGGATTTTGTTATTGTTATAGATTACCATACTGTTGCAAAATTTTATTGATTGTCCGTAGCCTGAAATATCTCAAAATAAATATTCTTTTTAGTAATAATTCGCCTATCAAGAATTCGTTCTTTCATAATAAGACAGTAATGCGAACAGGGGCGGTGTACATAAGTAACTGCCCAGCTTGTAATTTACCTTGTATTGGACAATCTGGTAAGGAACTAAACAAGAAAGTCACAGAGCGTAAATATAATGTACCGGTACGGGTTGCAAATAGTTCAAGGACCATCTTTTATCAATGTCAAAAATACTTGACCATTCATAACCATCAATAAAATTCATCATAATTTAGAGAGGTACTTCTTGGTACTTCCTTTTATTTTCATCCTATCTTTATAAATTACCATTGTTGAACCACATACATAGGTGATGCATATACAAAAACATGGACATTCTCTTAACATTGAAATAAATATATGAAACCATTAGAATATACAGACATATTCTATTACTTTAAATGTTTTATTTCACCTACAACAGAATGATTTATTTTGCTTTAATATTGTTATTATTATTTAAAATCAGTTTGTGTGTGTGTGTGTGTTGATGCCCCATGTCGAACAGTGTGTGTGTTTTGTGTAACCCAGTCACCGACCAACTTTCATTAATTAACTTTTTCTGCAAAGTTTAGGCAGGTAAATAAATAGCAGGGATCAAAAGGCTACCAGTAATGCATGAAATACCTAAGACACCCGCATTCTCTTCACTGAAATACTCTTCTAAAAAAGATCTCCCTCTCTCTCACTCTTTAAGGCTAGTGACAAACAAGAACAAGCTTCATTTCACAATGATATTGACTATTAAATGCAATAATATTCATTTCACAACAGTATTTTAATAACCAAAATAATTGTTATTAGTAAAATTGAGGATCAAGACATTCCCAATGATTCTTTAATAGTATCAACGAAAATCTGAAGACACATAAAACCGTTGTTAAACAAAATGCATAAAAAAATAATTATTGAATGTAAGTACACCCAAAAATAAATTGACACAATTGTCATTTGACAATCAAGCAATTACAGAAGGCCCCAATTTGAAAAATGGATAAGAAAATCATAACCTTTTAATATTGTTCCGTTGGTCTTCTGAACATTTCAATGATAACTAATTTTAATGGGGACTCTGCCCAAAAGAAACGTCAAAATACATTGTTTCCATTCATTTTCATCAAAAAAGTAATTTTCTGAGAATACTAGTGTATACAGTTTTAGTCATTTAAGATTTAACAGCTAATCATCCTAACCTTTGTACAATAAGTAAATTCCACGTGTATTGTAACTCATAAAAGTTGTGAAAAAAAGTTCTGCACAGAATATACATCCATATAACCATACATAAACCATTATATATATATTGTATATATATATATATAATATATATTTATATATATATATATATATATTATATAATATATATGATAAGATAAAACCATGAAGAAACCACTGGAGTGCTGCTTAAAAGTCCTTTACAAAGACTAAAGGCCCTCCAGCACTAAGACAAAATAACTTATTTTTAACTGCAAGTTCCATACATGATTCAAAGGCAACGGTCCATAAATAAATGATATATATAGATATACTATAAAATATATTATATAAATGGCCTATTATATAGGAAAGAGATAAATAGAAATAAAAGAAAGAGACCTCAGAAAAATATATCCATTAATCAATATGAAATAACTGGTAAAAAATGGAATATTTGTATCTTTTACTACAATTTAACAATTATAGCAAAATTATTAAAGTTCTTGCAAAAAATTTTATATTTCTGTGATCTCTCTTCTAGGGCATGCTTCTGATATTGATTATTTCTGGAACAGTAAAATAGAGTGAATATTAATTATCATTTCAGTTTAGCTTTCTTTATACAGGATATTATCTCTCCAGTATATATCTATGAATCGCGTATTTTGTCCTACTGATCAATATAAGCAAATTATTTCATGTCCAGAGATGCTTCAATTCACCTTTTGGCAATTGAAGTGTTGGAATCGTGCACCCTTCCCAACATCCTCTTATTTCTGGGGCTTCAGTGTTCAGCAACCATGATTTCATATCTTCGATGTAATCTTGTGCTAAAAAGTGAACTGAACCACCACTGCATAAAGGATTATCCATAGACTTAAAGTTATTAGGCATTTTAGATGAAATAATTTCAAGATAATACCATGTACTGTATTGTAGGTAACTGAGCTGGGTCAGTACGGTCTAGGTGTTGGGGCTCAGTTGACTTCTTTGCGAGTCATCGAGAATGACTGAATCTTATGGTATAAATCATGAAGACTGGTTCCTGGGCTCCTGGAGACTGCCAGGAGAAATAGAGGGACGGTGAAAGGTTGGAAGGAGGTAGAAGGTGTTGGGAGGAGGGGAGACAGTGAACTGTCTATTCAAATATGCGTATTATATTCGCTAACGATTTTGCTTATAAAGTCCAAAATCTTCAGAAGATACTTAATTTCCATTTCATCAATTGATACTATCGGTACAGTACTGAAAATAAATATCGATGCAATTATAAAAATATATTCATTTCCACAACCCATTTTTCACGATATACTAGATATAGATTTATATATATATAGAATCTATATATAGATATAGAGAGAGAATGTAATATCATGATAATATTAAATATATATCAAATGTAACTTTCTTAAATATATCAATTTATTTTGCTATCTACTTTCTAAAATGCCACACATACAGCAATCTTTTATATATTTAATCATCTACAGCCAAACCATTGTATTTGCTCCAGCATTTAATGATAAATATCTATCACTAAACCACTCCATTGGAAGCTTGACAACCACTGTCAGCTCTCTTGGAGCCTCTATCATAGGGATGTATATATATATATATATATATGTATATATATATTAAATATATATATATATATATATATATATATATATATATATATATATATATATATATATATATATATATAACATATATATATATATGTGTGTGTGTATATATATATATATATATATATATATATATATATATATATATATATATATATATATATATATATATATATATATATATATATATATATATATATATATATAATACATTTATATATATATATATATCTATATATATACTATATATATCTATATATATCTATATATTTATATATATTTTATCTATATTTATATATTAATCACATTATATATATGATTTATTTATACTTCATATTATATATATATATATATATATATATATATATATAATATATATATAGTAAGACATTAAATGCTCTATATAATTGTATTTTACAAAACATTGACCGATATAATATGTATGTTTGTATGTATGCATTATTTTATCCGATGCGAACTATAATTAACTCTCGTAATTAAAACGACTTGATATCAATATCAGAATCGAATTTCATTTACATTTTCAAAATAATTATTATCAAAAAAAAAAAATAATAATCCGAAAAGTCTGGAAACGCTTTGATATTTTAGTCATTTTGATGTTTCATTCTTGCTAATGACTTATGAACCATAAAATATAATTTTGTAGCAAATTCACGTCTGGTTAACTGATGGTTGGCTAAATTATCAGCATAATGACTCAGGTGCTTTTTATGCAAATATTCAACTAATTTAATTCAATTATGACCACCTAAAAAAATTAATTTGTCATAAGTATGATGAAATACAGACAAATTTGGGTATAAATGACAAAGCATGTAGTATATTTATAACATCCTATATATATATATATAATAAATATATATATATACATATAATTAAAGATAAATTATAAACGTCTTGTTCATAAACCAATATCCATGATTGGACCATGTATTCTTGAAAATAAGTGTGTTGGGTTGAGTCCTTGTGCTGGAACAATTGGTATTGATAAAATGAAATGTCTTTTTATCTTGGACCAGAAGATTAATCTCATCAATATCTATGGAAATATAAAAAAAGATTTGTGGACCCTGATAAGCATTGTGACAAACGGTACTCTGTTTCTGTAGATGATTGGGTTCAAAAGAGTGTGAAGAAGGGACTAATGATTTTGAACTAAAAGGCTTTTGATGTGAAATACAAATACAGCTACGAATCACTTGAATCTGCTGTGCCAGTGGGATGATGATTACACTTGTCAGGAGTAAGGTGACAGAAATAGAAAGACCATTCAAAATTGACAGAAAGATAATTTGAAGCTAAATAGTGTAGGGTCTGAGACGTCTTGCAGTGTTCTCTTAAATGCACTTACTAGGATTTGGGCAGGGTCTCAAAGAGATATTTTTGGGCCAATTTTTTCAATTTGTTTTAATGCTAAATCTTGTGTTCCAAGTTAGTGGAACATCGAGGCCAAATGCAGTCCGCCCACCATTACCCCCTCGAGCGTTCACCCCAAATCACTCGATAACTCAGATGTCGCTAAGATATCAATTTTTATATCAGATTGTTATTTTGCATCGTAGCATTATGTTATGGACCTTAGGACCAATAACAAAAAAAAAAAATTTGTCACCCTCAACTTTGCCCCAATGTAAATAACAGCAGGATCCCCTAATTTTTGGTACACCCACCCACTCTAACAACTCGCCAGATATCGTCTCAAATATCGGATTTTTTGTGCTCAGATTGTTATTCAGCATAATCGTAGGCTATGTTAGTTACCCATAAAACTGTCAGGAGCAGTTTTCTATGACTGACTCCTACAGAAAAAACGTTGACGATTCATAGGAGACTAAATTAAACCGCATAACTGGCTCTATAATTATATTTATATCGCCGATTTCTCAAATGGTTTTCATCCTTTTGCAAAGATTAATGTGAATTCAACTGATCAGGTCAATTCTGCAACCCGGGGACGTCACTGAAAGCAAGGCGGAAGAAGAAGAGAAGAGGAGTATGAGCAACTTCCCGCCAATTAACGTGACGTCACACTTCTCGCGCAGTGACGTCACATTTCAATCAGCTGATAAGTGTCAACAAAGATGTCGTCTTAAGTTGTGTTACTTGTGACGATCGCGATTGCCATCGCCAAGAAAGAGGCATTTATTGTGCAGCCTTTACACACACAATCTGTGCAAAAGGAAAGATGATTTCAACTAAATTTCAGGAGAACGTAAGAATATGCCCCATTCATTTTGTCCTGGTTAATATTGGTGAAAACCATAGACATAATATACTTTGGATTGTCATCCAGACAAAATTACGAACCAACTGAGTCATTCAAGAGAGAGAGAAGAGAGACCAATTCTACATTTCTGACAATGAAAATGGTTTGGTTTATTACCAGCTGACTTTGAATAACTCTGTGTATTATTATTTTATTTTATATAAGCCTATATCGATGCAACACTTTTGCTGGATGATCGATATGATTTTCATGAAAGTGATTTTGCTGTATTAACTATTATCAACTCTCTCGCATTGCTTGTCGACTCTTTGTTGCTCTTAGGCTCATTGCATGAAGTAAAATACCTACCTTAACACATTCATATATAACATATAGGTCTAGCCTAGATTTTTTTATGGGAATTATGAAAATTTATGACAAGATTCTAACTCTCTCTCTTCTCTCTCTCTCTCTCTCTCTCTCTCTCTCTGTATTTTTATCAATTCCATGAATTAATAGTGCATTGCTTGAGCATAGACTCCTCCTCTGAAGAAGCTCGCCACAAGGCCTCCCTGAACTGGCTGCTAAAGATAGCTTTTTTTTACATATTTTTGTAGACAATTATAGGAGTCATTTTAGAAGTCCTTCCGGCAGATATATCTAGCTAAAGTGAATTAACTATAGTAAATAGGCCCTAATATTATGGCCAGAAACCTTTCGTAATTTTCAGTAGGCATATATAAATTATATATCAGTATAGGCCTAGGTCTTTAAAATTAAGTTAAAACTCAGACAGAATTATCAGAATTATCTCTTTCTCTCTCTCTCTCTCTCTCTCTCTCTTATTCTTACACAAGTAATATATTTTATATAAGTAACTTACAAAATAATTACATAGCTATAGTTTCTACTTTCTGACAGCTCATATTTCGAAAATTAAACGTCCTCTTTTGTTTAGGTGTAGGTATGTTACCCCGCCCTACTATCGGGGAAGAATACAATTTTATCATAGCTAAGGAGCTCAATTTGTTTCTGCGGTTAATGACTAAACAACATTATTAGCAATCTCTCGTTTTCGATTTCACCGGATGGCTGGAGTTTGTCGTCATAAGAGAAAAGTACTCTTTGATTTTAATGCGCATTCCTATTTGGCATAGCTAGAATTTTGGATACTTCAATGGTTGACTTATTCATTTCAAATTTTGACCATTATGTCGGACTCTAGTTTATCCAGCATTAGGTGCTGCAGCAAAGGCTGTAAAAACTGGACTTATGTCACTAAAATACGACAACATACCATTTGTTGTACTTGTAGGGAACAAATTTGTTCAACCATTAATTGAACTGGAGCAGGATGAGGAGACTGGGAAAAGAGTACATGGAAGACGTTACAGACTCATTTAGAATATTGAAATAAGATCAATCATAAAAGACTTTCAAGCAAAGGCTTCTGCTAACTAGATACCATTCTTCAAATGGATGATTTGATAGTTTTGCCTTTCCCTTTTGCCTGTTGTCATATTTGTCTCACCATTTATGTAATATTTGTTTATACTGCCTTAAGCTTTATCTGTCAATTGTCCTGGCTTACATTCAGAGATATAGTAATTGTTTCATTTTAGGACAATTATCTGACTAGCCAAAAATAACGACTCAATCCTGGGAATAAAGGTTGCTAAACAAGTGTAAACACCAACCTTCGTTAATAAACCCCAGACTACTCTTAGCTTGGACTGGTACTTGACGTTCGTCAGAGAGAGCAGGAGGATCTTCATTTTGTAGTTAAATAGTTGAGAAAGACGCTGACTCAGCGATTTGTTTAATGCTTCTTAGTAGGTTACATGCCTGTAAACAACTTATTCCTAATGTTCCTTCCATAATTAAGTATCTTGGTTCTTACATAGGTATTACTGGTTCTTGTACAGATACCCTATACAGGCCTGTCCCTGGTTTACGACGGTGGTTCCGTTCTTCTCTGAACATGCAAACACTATCATGAAATACGCATGGCAACTGTCCAGAAAATTGGTCTAAAATTTGGAAACAAAAGTTATGAAGAAAGTGTTTTAATCCTTTGGACAGTATACAAATGTTGTTTCTGATTTTTTACCTACATTTTGATTTTCACCTGTGTATCCAAAACTGGTGGTTCTGGAATGTAAAAATTTACAATTTACACAAAGTACAGTAAATCTGTATCAGTAAAGTATAGATACTGTACATATACTGCACAAAAGTAAAATACAACATGTTATACAGTAACACAGGTGTACAGTACACTGTACTGTACTGTAATTTTTACAAAGAGTTTATAAAGATAAAAAAAGTGAATTCCTTACTTTTATTTTGGACCCGTGCTTACTTTACCCCTGGAAAAATGTTGCTTCCTCATGATTCAGGGGATTCTGGAATGTAAAATTTAGTATTAGTGTACATATAATACTGTATTTAGTAGTCCTGCATGCAACAAAAGTCCCAGTACTGTACTGTATAAATACAGAACAGTCAGTATTTTACAGTAGAATAATCAATATATAAAATTATAAAGAGTTAGGAATTCCTTACCTCATTCCAGTGATTATCAAAGCTGTGTTATCAAACGCAATAGCTGGTGGGGAGATGGAGATTGCATGCGTGGGGAGCACTGCAATGATAAGGATAAACTAGTCTACTGCAGAGTTTGTACTGTATGTGTTACACTGTTCTGTATCAGTTACACAGTATTTATATATATAAACCTATGTTCAACAGTACAAAATAAAAATATGAATTCCTTCCCTAATTTCAGTGATTTTTAGAAGATGGAGCAAGGATGAGGAGCTCACCTAACAGTAATTTGTTGGGCAGTCTGGAATTTACAAATGAAACATTAATTTTCTTATTTATCAAATGTTATTAATATGACCATTAATAACATTAAAAACAATGGTGAAGTGAAAATTCAATATTAGTGATTTGAAAGATGAGGCTACATGAGAAGGTTTTGTACAGTTTGGGCAGTAGAGTCAAAGTTAAAGGTGCATGTCATTCTCAAAATCTATAAAAGCTTATGACTAATAAAATAATCTTGGATAATAATCAACTTACATTTAAATTTACACTAATTTTATAAAATGTATAACAATTTATAAAAAACAAAAAAGAAAAAATGTTCTTAACAAATTTATGGTTGGCTTGCACATCTGGGATGGGCATATGGTAGATGAGAACAGGGGCTATAAGATGTGGCATCTGCAGGTGCCACAATCATTAGCAATGCAAAGACTAAAATGATACTGTAGATATTGCAGTACTGGCAGCTTAGCGTAAAAGTAAAAACAAATTTAAAACAATGTACAACTAACAGAGAGAATTTCTAAAAGTGATAAATTCATTGTAAAAAAGTGGTGGACATGAAATTGTTGCACTACTGGTGCAGGTGAATTTGGAGGAGCAGGGGACACCTGTCATTTGTGGAATGATAAAAGATAGAACATTACCACTCAAACCATGTAAGAATAAAGCTATTATTGTCATCATAGTTTTATAAAACACTGATTTGAAAGAAAAAAATAAAGAAAATAGACCTGATGGGGCCAGTGGCGGGAGGATTTCCAGGAGGGAGGCTGTAACATGTGGATCTGGAATGATAATGATTATGTAAAGATGACAGCAAATCTAAAGCAATGTGGCATTTACAGTGGGTAAATGCATGTTGAACTTTTTGTAACATTTATAATTTATAAAACTTAAAAAATAAGAAAAATTCAAAATAAGAAGTTGGATATATTCAGGAGGTCTTCACTAAAACCCTGGAATTCTTCAAATGAGTAGGACTGTCATCAATACCAAAGAGATCTGGAATGGCACATAATGAAATAAATTAGGTTATGCGATAGTAAATATAAAATTTGTACCATATGTACAGTACTGTATGTACAAATGATTTCATGCATGAAAATTATAAAAATTAAACACTTAGGAATTCCTTACCTGATAGATGGAAAAGCTGCTGGGAGGTTACTGCAGGTACAGGTTCAGGCTCATATTCTGATTCATATAGCCAGGTAGAGGTTCTGGGAATCTGGATTAGAGTCACTCCTGCAATGATACAAATGATAAAATTTATTGGGTTATGCTGTGTATCTACATATATTATGCTGTAAATATAAATTGCAGTAACATTTTTATAAATATTATACAAGTTATAACAATTTATATTACAGCAGTTAATAAAAATAAAGTTGAAATATACCTAGACTAGGATGGCAGGTGGTGCTGAAGACTTCTTCACGAATATAAAGAGTCTAGCCTAGACTGCACTTTCTTCTTCAGCTATTCTCCTTCAGCGCCTCCCTGTAGCACGTAGTATATATCCAGCATTCCTCTGCGATCCTCTCAAACCTGGCAATGTTAGGGTCCTCACCCTCAAATGCTGCCAAACATTTCTCAGGTATATAAACCCTCTGTCAAGCCCTTGATTGTTAATTCCTTGACCTTTGGTTGTGGTGCCTCTTCCTCCTCCTCGATCATCTGCTTCTCCAGCTCAATGATATCCTCGATGACAATTCCTCTCGTGGGATGCCAGCAGCTCAGTGACATCCTCAGCTTCCAAGTCAGTTTCAGCCTCTTTGCTAGCCCAACAATTTTCCTTGTCACAGCCTCAACATCTTCTGCCTGCTCAAACCCCTTAAAACTATTCTGAAACTATAGACACAGTTTCTTCCATATGCCATTCATCAGTCGACACCTTTTACTTCGTCCCAAGCACGTGCGATGTCAGTTTCAGCATCTGCAATGTTGTAGCCCTTCCAAAAATCTTTCCAGATCAACTCCTTGTTACCTTCAACGGCCCGTAAAGCAGCGCTTGTCCTCCTCAGGTAGTATGCCTTGGATTAGCAATGACTCCTGGTCCATCGGCTGTATGAGGGATGTAGTATTTGGTGGTAGATACACCACCTTCACATTAGGGTTCATATTACTAAGATTAGCCAGGTGACCAGGGCATTGTCTAAGACAAGCAGGACCTTAAAAGGCAGACCCTTCGAGGCACAATACCTTTCCACTGCGGGCACAAAGTGGTCATTGAACCAGTCCTCGAAGACCATCAAAGTAACCCAAGCTTTCTTGTTGGACTTCCAAATGACGGGAGTTGACTCTTGAAAATGCCCTTAAAAGCCCTGGGATTTTCTGCCAAGTACACTAGCAAGGGCTTAAGCTTCAAATCGCCACTAGCATTTGCCCCAAAGAGTAAAGTCAACAGCCTCTCCTTACTAGCTTTATGGCCTTTTGCTGACCTCTCCTCCTGAAATGTATGTACGATTTGGCATTCTTTCCAAAATAACCCTGTCTCATCTACATTAAATACCTGGTCAGCAGTGTAACCACCTTCCTAATTATCTCAGCCAAACCACTAGGGAAACTTTCTGCTGCTGTGTCATCAGCGCTAGCAGCTTCACCTGCAACTTCATTGTGCAAATTTGCATAGCCTTGATGTATTAAAAAACCCCTACTGGCGGAAAATTCTTCACTAGCACTGCCTTCCCATTTTTCTTTACCACTGCCGCATGCAGCTCCTAGCCTTCTCTTGAATCACTCAGGCTCACTGGAACAATGCCGTTGGTTCTGGTCTTCCAGCCAGATAATACAATAACTAGTCCATCTCCATAACGTTCTGGCTACGTTGCTTCAAATCACCGTTGCACACATTGAAGGAGATCTTGCACATGTTTCCAGGCAGAATAAAAACACTTAAACATAAGAAACTTGTCCTGCACTAAGGTAACAAGTAACTGCTATCCCAAGGCAATCGGCCTATCTCAGTGTTCAACCTTCTCGAGCGCTGATTACGTCGTACTTGAAAACCATGGTGATGCTCTTCCTCGGACTTGGATGCACTAGCATCAGATGATGAACTCTGCCGTTTGGAGCCATAGTGAAGGCACAATTCACGAAAACTGCAGCTGAAGAAAAGCAACAATATGAGGCAAACCTAACTCTGAGGATTGCAAACACGTGTGTTGAGTTACTGTTGTTTGCTTCTCCTTACGTCATACTTATGCATACTACTCCAGGCTCGTTGTCAATTGTCAACTTCGGAGGCTACCAATCATTTACATACAGAGCGCCAGCTAACTCAGAAACCAGTTCGCATAACGACTGATCGTAAATAGGCCAAAAACGTGTATAACCTTGCAATGTATTTTAATAATTGTAACCAGAAACTGATTTTTGATGATTACTGCTAAACCAGAAACGGATTTTTATAAATATAGGTAATTGAAAAACGCCGTAAACAGGCTGCGGCTGTTTAAGCGGGCTCAGTAGGTGACATGGTGTAAACAAATTCCTAAGCCTTCCTGGATTTTAATGAATATATCTGAACACAGGTACTTATACTGGTTCTTGTGGATACCGCCTGTACTGGTTCATGTAAGAATACCCTGGACTGGTTCCCTGTAATACAAAAAAGTTCATTTAGACAGCCATCTTGTGCCAAACAGCATGCAGTCCTTAGCCTAGGCTATGATGTACTCATGCCTAACTTAACTGTTACATTACACAGTTAGCCTGGGCTTTTCATGCATAAGAGGTGGAATTGAAGTCAAGAATTGATATATATTCATAAAATTATGGAAGAATATCACAGCCCACTAATATCACTGCAACCACATGCAAGCTCATCATGTTGCAATAACATTACCATAAAAACTCTCGGCAATTTGCTGTTACATTAAGGTGAAGATACACAAGAACACTATTAAGTGTTATGGCAACATGTACAACATAAACTAAGATATGTGCATACCTTTTACAAGGGAGAAATATGGCATTTCAAAATGAAAATAAGGAACTTCATCCCTTCCCCTCTGAAGTCGCCAAACATGTCTTGAACAGTGCGAGTTGAGCTTACGCAACTACGCACTTGGTTGAACTTACGCACTTACGTACGCACACTCGATCATAGACAATCTCAATTTCGAGTGGTTAAGTCAACTTATTGATAAGATGAAAACCAATTCGTTTTTCCAGTCCACCAATTATGAAGAGTATTGTCATTAATTCAAAAGAAGGATTTCCATCATTATATCACTTTACCCCTACGGAAATTGGTTTTCATTTATCAAGGACAATCAATCCCTTAAATTACAAAATATGGGGTAGACTATAAATCTAACAATAACAATACAAGTCTTGCAAACAGTGAATACTTTCTATCTCTCAACCATCTCAACCAGAGATATAAACTGCAACGTTTAATCAGTAATAAGGTTTGCTAACAGACATATAGAGCAAGTTGTGGGACGCCATCCTACTAACCATCCTAATAACTTTACCAAGCTAAACACTTATGTAAGAGTGATCTTAAATTCAGTTAAGATCTAGTCACTCCTCATTAGTACAATCACTTATGATCATTTTTCTCACAACACTCCGCTTACATCGTCATGCAGGTTCATTCACTCAACAACCATAAGCAGGAAAACTTTCCTTTGAAGATAATATACCTCTTAAAGCACCTAATGACTAACTTACACTTCAGTCACATAACTTGAACAACTCAACCAGAGTTTGTAAAGCTTTTGGACGGGTTACTCTTCACACAAAACTCAACTGAGTACAAGTTCCCTATGCACAAAACAAGCAGTGTCATTATCAGATCTATGATCTACGAATACAATATACAAGAATACATTTGGAAATTAATATAATGGTCATATATAAAAATTGTCTAAAGCATGCAAATACAAAAATACTCTTCACAGACAATACAAAAATACACAATGCAGTATACAAAAAAATACAACAATTTCACATTTCTTCGATTAACCTAGAGGGAGGAAAAATACTACTAGCACCTCTGGTTTGCACTCTTTCATTCACTACATTAGGAGTGATATCGTCCATTTCCTGCAATTTTACTAACCACTGTTCTTGTCCTATAAAGGGTTTCACCTTGTCAGCAGCACGTTCAATGATGGTTTGGTCAAACATGTTTTTCAACTCATATTTCGCACCATCTCTAAACACCTTGGTTACTACATATGGACCACACCACCTGGGGTTTAGTTTCTTACTAGTGCTAGGAATCACGTTTTCATTTTTAACCCATACTAGAGTATTTTCAAAATTATGGAAGAATATCACACATCTTAGCCTACGGTTGGTGGCACTGCAAAACTACATGCAAGCTCATCATGTTGCAACTTATGTAACATTACCATAACAACTCGGTAATTTGCTGTTACATTAAGGCAAAGATACACAAGAACATTATTAGTGTTATGGCAACATGTACAACATAAACTAAGATATGTGCATACCTTTTTACAAGGGAGAAATATGGCATTTCAAATGAAAATAAGGAGAACTACATCCAGTCCTCTGAAGTCGCCAAGACGTCTTGAACAGTGCGAGTTGAGCTTATGCAACTACGCACTTGGTTGAACTTACGCACTTACGTACGCACACTCGATCATAGACAATCTCAATTTCGAGTGGTTAAGTCAACTTATTGATAAGATGAAAACCAATTCGTTTTTCCAGTCCGCCAATTATGAAGGGTATTGTCATTAATTCAAAAGAAGGATTTCCATCATGATATTACATAGATGGACTTTATAACAAATTCAAAAATATTTCCACCATAGTATATCACAATAATATATCTTTGGGTGCTATTGCGTGCTTACCATCTAATAGACTTTTCCCGAAACTTTACTATTTCCTATCAAAGACCTCATTTTATACCTCTTGGACATGACGGGTTAGAACTGCAGAGCAATCACTCAAGGAGTCTCAGTAGAATAATGACTATTTTCTAGGAACTCAGGATCCTCAGAAAATCTTTTCAATGCCATAATAATTTTAGACTGATAGTTTCACGTACCCGGCAGGCCTGTTTAGTCGTCTTTGTCTTGTGGGAGGTTTATTTGACCTTCAATAAACTCTTCTAGTATTTCCTATGACATTTAGTAGAATCCTGTGCTTTCAGAACCCCAAAGTCTATTTTCTCTCATCACTCTTGGTTTACACACAAAGTAGGTCTGATCCTACATCGATGGCGGAAACCTCGACATCAAATATCCTCTAAAAGAATATCAACTTTCGTTACGCTCATCATCAATTGGTTATATTTGTTACAGCACATCCTTTATTCCTGGGGTTGATCAGGGGTAGGCTTGGGCTTATTTATGTTATTCACATCATTCTTACGATCCTTATTCTTATCTGGAAAATACTTTCAATTATTTAAAAGCTATATTCCGTGTTCGGAAAACGAAAATCCCATGACTCAACATTTGTTATTGCAGGGCCCATACACTGGACAATATGAATAAATAAAATAAAGGTCGAGATATAAATAGAATTCTCTGTGGGGTTTCTCACTTTCCCCGTTGCTTTCTAGAGAATATTTGGAAATTTATGTTGAGAAGAGACTGGAGCTGCGAAAGCCTTTTTTTTTAAATTTTGCTTAGGATGTCTAGCGGTACCTGACCATTTTACATAATTGTTTCCATTAATTGTATTTTTCTTTTATATGAAACCCTGTCATACCCAACAGGTCTCTCTTTTACGTTGATAGTGTCAGCTTCGATTCGCATGCAACACTCAATGATGGTTGTTTAGTTTTCAGCTACAACTTACTGTAGAATTACAATATCATAGAAACCATCAGCCAGGCTAATAAAAGACAAGAAGTAATGTACGTTAATAGAATTTTCAGTTATTGGTTTTATACAATTACAACTGGAACCAGTTGATCATAACATAACTCCGTTAATTAAAGAAATTAAACTTTTATTAAACAATTAGGATGCTCGACCTGAAGCGATGTACCCAGTTAAGGCTAAAAGTCTTGCATAGCCTCATAGGGACTGCTAAGTAATTTGGCAATCGTGTCAAAATAATCGACTTTGACTTCTCCCATCTATTCATCAAAGTCCACATTTGTTGAGCATTAAAGAAAAACTAGTGCATGTCTACTTTATAAAATGTAAGTTTTCATTCAAAAAGATATAAAGAACATTAACTGATGTCTTCGAGAAAATTTGACAATATTTTACATCCTTTGTACATCTAGGACACAGACTAAATTACAGTATTCTGACTCCATGATTACTATCTGTTGACCCGCCCCACGCTCTAATCTAATCACGTTCTCTCCTAGGCTATAAAGTCATTAGCTAAATCCTTTAATTAGTTTACGAAAAAGGGAGCCTGGTGGTTACTTTCTCCTTTACCATAAAAAAAAACTAATGTAGTGGAATTTTAAACATGCACTCCTTACAATATCATATTATGGAAGTCATGAATCGGTAGTACACTATATAACGTCAGTAAAGATGAAATAAAAGAAAAACTCCCAGAGAAACAGAAAAACCTGATGGTTTGAGCTTGGATGTGCTTACCACACAAGGAGGTATACGGTGAATTTTTCGGCTCTAAGAAAATTAATATAAAGGCCCGAAAAAATTGAGAATCAGGGAATTTTTTTAATATTCATTGCTAAAAGCTACGTACAGATCACTTTTATCTTAATAACTTCAGTTTCTCTAGTGTAACATTCACCAGATGTTTTTACAAAAGAGAACGATAAACATAAAATAGTACAAAATATTTCTATATGTTTTAATATTAACATTACCTCCACTGCTTTTAGTTTGGACATTCGTATTTTTATTCTGTTTTAATACCTCTGGATAAATCACAGCATAGAAAATGCCTAGATAATTTAGAGGCGTCCAGTGCTAAAACCCGCACTCACCACATTTAAAAAATGGAGAAAAAGGCCTTTAAATTTGTAAATTTAAAAGGCCATAACTCTTTTTTTTCACGCTTTTTCAATGTTTAGGACCCAGAAAAAATATTTTTATTCAGGTTTGAATTTTTTGGAATGTTTAGGACCCCAGAAAAATTATGTTAATATGAAACAAATTAGACTGTGCACAATTTGATTGACTGATTGATTGTATGACTGATTGTAAAATTGATGAACAAAATTAATGCTGAAATTTACAAAAGAACGGATTATTGTTATAAGACCCTATAAAAAACCACATGATTATTGTTTATTTGTATTATTAATACCCCAGGAATGACCAAGAAACATGATTGATGGTATATGATTGATAATGATAACAAAATTATGCGTTTACAAAAGAACATTATTGCAAAAGAATGTTATTGTTTATTTACATTCAGCCAAGAAAATGATTGAAGACTGATTGTGCAGGTAGTTGATGAACATTGAAGCTAAAGTTATTCCGTTAACCATTATCCATGATTATTGTTTATTTGAATGCAGGTGGTCGTCAACAGAGGAATGTCCAATTCAGTGGGGCTAGTAGGCATTGGGAGGGGGTGGTCCAACAGGTGTTGGCAAGGGGGCGGGGGCAAGTAGGAAGATTAATTGAGCCTGATCCGCCTAACAGGTTCATAATCCCCAGGTTGTGGAATCATTTTCATCCTCAAAGCCACATTCATCAGGCTGTTCCTGCCCTGGCCCCACTGCACCAGCCTCCCCTGGCATGAGCAGCTCTTGCTGTTGCTGGATGAGATCCCCAAGGAAAGACCTGTTTGGTGTAAACATGAATGGCAGTAATTTCTTCAAATCCTTTATCTTCGCAGACTGCAAGGCAATAGTTACCAGGTACTTCTGGGATAGAACAACAGCACTGAGGTCCAGGTCTCCTGTCTTTTTGGGCCTTCCCCGTCCAATGCGTCCCTTTTCTAACGGGACTATGTCGTCTGAGATACTGTCATTAAAACTGTAGCCATACTTCAACCTGTATGAAGAATGCTCCTTGACTAATAGGACAATTTGGGAGGCCTTCTTAAATAAAACGATTGGTCTTCTAGTTACATAACTTTCCAGAGTCTTGATGTCCTTAAAGTGGGTCTTGTCCATACGATGCACCTTGATACGGTCCTCAGACATGGCTTCTTTCATGAGGCGGGCATAACAATCTCAAGTCTCTCTCTGGCTGTCGGCGGAAATTCTTCTCAAGGACTCCAAATGACCGATCACAAGGCAGATATTTTGTGGCCACTCACCATGAAAATCAGCTCTACCCTCCTCAATCGTACCGTGTTAGGTTGAAAAAGCCGATACCATGGCCATTACCACTCGATGTTGTAGGCTGTGGGTTATCTATCTTATCAAGACCGTTAGTAGACATTGCCGATAGCAAAAAAAGAAAAAAAACACACACACACTAGTCACTGATAGTCACTTCAAAATAACGAAAAATATTACGAGTAATCTTTGCTGGTTAGCACTACCGCCACACTCGAACGTTTGTTTACAAAAAACTACAAGACGAAGGAGCAATGGCTGCCACTCGCTCCGTGTTAGCGTGAAAAAGGTTCTCGAATTCGAGTTTTCAAAAGGCGCGTTAGATGGGTTTTCTTTATTTTATTATTAAAATAAGTAATATTATTAATTTTAAAACATAATTCAATTGTAATAATAAAGTAAATAAGACGAAAACATTTTGTTAAAAATTACGTATTTATATTTGGCACGATACATATACACCAGGGTCTAAGCGATGTCAGGCAGGGCAGCCGATCGAGGCTACGGCCTACCCCAACGACAAATCAAAGTCCTTCAAAAGAAGGCATCGTGCTTACCCCATATGAAAAAGGGGAAAAAAGCACGTTAAATGAAGAAGAAGAGGAAGAAGTTGTGAAAGTATGTGCTTGGCAGCCCTGCTTGAGCAGTCAGCTGACGTGTGGGTGAGTGGTGAGTGCTGGGTTTAGTTCCAAAAATCGTGGCAAGTTGTATGGCTCGGTACTTACGGTGAAAACCAATGTTCATATAACGCTAAATTGAACCTTATTCTCATCATGAAAATATACACTCACTTATACCATTTGAAAGCCCTTTGTTGGCTGAGTCGGTAGATCTTCAGACTGTTACTCGATGGGCAGGAGTTCAATTCCCCTGGCCGGCCGATGAAGAGTTAGAGGAATTAATTTCTGGTGATAGAAATTCATTTCTCTCTATAATGTGGTTCGGATTCCACAATAAGCTGTCGGTCCCGTTGCTAAGTAAGCAATTGGTTCTTAGCCACGTACAATAAGTCTAATCCTTCGGGCCAGCCCTAGGAGAGCTGTTAATCAGCTCAGTGGTCTGGTAAAACTAAGGTATACTTTTTTATACCATTCGAAAGAGGAAGAGAAGGGGATTCCAGATGTACGATAAAATGCATTTCTCAAATTTGTGGCGAGTGCGGGTTTTAGCACTGGACGCCTCACTTTTTCTTCGTGTTTATCTTTACTCCGATTTACTTGATTCTACTTTATCAGTTTTTCCTAAACGGACATTGTGATTCTGTATTTAAAGGATGTATATATATATATATATATATATATATATATATATATATATATATATATATATATATATATATATATATATATATATATATATATATATATATATATATATATATATATATATATATATATATATATATATATATATAGATATATATATATATATATATATATATATATATTATATATATATATTGTTGATATATATATATATATAAGATATATATATATATATATATATATATATATATATATATATATATATATATATATATATATATATATATATATATATATATATATATATATATGTGTGTGTGTGTGTGTGTGTGTGTGTGTGTGTGTGTGTGTGTGTGTGTGTGTTCCACCCCAATGGATTGCTGCCCCTCCTTACCTTCAAGTTTTTTGTTTTTTGAATGTATGAATGCCGGTTTTTACGTGTTTGCATGTGCACCACTACGTTCATTATCATGAAGAAATGTGTAACTAAAAAGGATATCGGAAACTTTACTTTATCCCGACACATTCGTCCAACAAACAGAATGAGTGAACTATAGAAGTGTTTACCGAGTACTAACGACAGATTAATAATGTTATAAGAAATTTAACAAAAGGCACCTCGACAGGACAAAAGTTGTTGAAATGTGACTCAACAACAAGAAATGCCAAAGGAATACTGTCATCAACAGTCAAGATCTCTGAATACACACACACACACACACACACACAGAGACACACACACACACACACACACACACACACACACACACATATATATATATATATATATATATATATATATATATATATATATATATATATATATATATATATATATATATATATATATATATATATATATATATATATACATACATGAAATTTTTATCACATTATGATTATGTAGAGTCATAAAGCTACAGATGTTGTTTAATATCCAATTCACGCTACTTTGGGAATATCCCCGATGGGGAATTATCATCGAAGGGGAATTTAATAAGTGATAAATGGATCGGTGCTTCTCGGTCTCGAGCCCTCGACACAGTACCTTCCAACAACTCCAGTCGACGGTCAAACCACTCAGCAACCAAGAGACAGGTATAAGTTAATGCCGAATCCATCGTACTTATTTACCAGTCGAGAGCAAGAAAATTATATTTGGCTTCAGCATTAACCTACCCCCACCACGATAGCTCATTGGTACGTTTGGAACATGCAGCTGTTACTATAAAATTTTTATCACACCCGACCAGAGGTAGGATGGAACTCCATAAGATGAGCATTTAATGTTACTGGAACGACCCATACATCGCATTAACCGAAACCAACATTCATTCCATTGCTTCAGAGCGGAGATTATTTTATTGTTATTGGCTGTAGTAGGTAAGATAAATAATGGTATGTACATTATTGTAAATATTTAGCAAATATTTAGGTTAAGGATTTTCTTCCTTCTTTAATCTTCTACTTCTTACCAACTTTGTGCAAAAGTTTTCTCCCTTCTTCTGAACACTTTTCATCCAACTACAGTTTACGTGAGGGTTGACTGCAGTTTTGAATGAAGGTTGTAGGTGAATGAGCTTTTGCTTTCAACCAATAATTCGGGGACTAGTGGATTTAATTTATTGTTATAAATTTAGTCTTTCATGTTGAAGGCTGGATTTGTCCCCTATTTAAGTTTACTTTGATGACTGTATTGATGATATATCTTACTATTTAGCTTGCAATTCGTCGTAGTAAGAAATATTTAAGAGGGTCTAAAAAGAGACTGGAAATATTATTCAAAGACTGAGTGAAAAGAAGCTTAATCATAAAGGATCTTAGTTTCTAAGAGTGACAAACTGACCAGCATTTGTTGCCAGGAATATAGCGGTTAAGCACATGAGAGAAATAAGAAGCAAGAATTAGGTAATTCGTATTAGGTCCCTGCCCCCCATGTAGTCAACATGGGATCACCCTAGTGAAATGTTGAGGAACCAGCAATTCATTTTTTAACCGATGAGGAATGGGAGAGAAAACGTTATGATTTAAACAGTGACAGGTTTGTGGTTCTTTTCAGACTTCTTCAAGTTAAGAATTTCTTTCTTCGGTGCTTCGCTAATATATTACCAGGGTACTGATTAACATGGAAGAGGGAGGAAGGAA
>NC_089783.1:4809676-4849676 GCF_040412425.1 Macrobrachium rosenbergii | reverse complement strand
AGGTGCAACTTATTCCTCAGAGGACTTAGGATATGTTCAAATGGGTACCTAGACAAAGAATTCAACATGATCCGCCAACACCTAACGCAACTGCTCTATCCACCACACATTATCGAGAGGGCTATTAACAAAGCGAATAAAATATACTATAGAATTCCCACTCACAACAAACAAATAGATTTCAACAACAAAGCTTCCGTACGATGAAAACATCCAAAAAGCCACCGAACAACTCAGGTCTAACAATCCCTTCATTTTCCATTATCCCAAATCCATCGAGAGTTCGCTCATTAACGTATACTTAAATAACAAAGGGGAAGAAGCCGGAGTTTACAAGATACCGTGAAGTAATTGTAATGACATATACGTGGGAGAGACAGGTAGATCACTATCGCAAAGAATAGCAGAGCACAAAAGATCAGTACGTTACGCTTCGGAGTGTTCGTGGATTTTCCTCCATATCAGAAATACAGGACATGTCATAAACTCGAGTGGGGCGGAGCTGGTTTTCAAAAGTAGCTGTCCGTACAAAAGAAAGATGCTGGAATCTGCTATCATCAATCAAACTAACAATATGAACTTGTCAGGAGGACATTGGAAATCGGATGACATCGACGCTTTAATCCTCAGACTGCTCCTGAAGAAGATGGCCCAGGAAACACAACCTCCAGAATTGTCGCCAAACGGGAGTTAAATAGGCCAAAAACAACTAGGGAATTGGTCTTCTCCTCCTTCTTAGGAAACGGTCACCTGCATACCATCTTAATGCCACAACTATATATGCTCTTTTTATATACACTTGTAACATTTCATCTGCCCATATTCTAAGAGTGAACAGGGGCACAGAAGCAAGTGCCCGAAATATATGGTTGCAACGTTTAAATAGTGTTTATGGGCCTTCTTATATTCATATTACACTATATATTATATATATATATATTATATATATATATATATATATATATATATATATATATATATATATATATATATATATATATATATTTATATATATATATATATATATATATATATATATATATATATATATATATATATATATATATATATATACATATATATAATACATCTATATATATATATATATATATACTATATATATATATATATATATGTATATATATATATATATATATATATATATATATATATAGGATATATATAATATATATATATATATATTTATATATATATATATGATATAGAATATTTATAGTATATAAATATATATATATGTTATATATATATATATATATATTTGAAAATATATATTGTAAAACCTATATATATATATATTATATATATATATATATATATATATATATATATAAAATAGCTATATATATATATATATATATATATATATATATATATATATATATAATATATATATATATATATATAATATATATATATATTTTTGCACGAATTCTATGGATTTTCTCTGCTGATCAACTTCTTTTATTTTGACAATATTTTCTGAATCTTCTGTGCTCTTCCAAATTCAGTTGGTGGACAAAAGAAACTAAGACTAACTCTTTGTTCCACTTACTAAAAACACAACACCACAGCTGTTCCATTATTCATCGTGACCTCTTCAAAGTGTATAATGTGGTCATAGTGTCCTATTGTTTTGTTACAGTGTGCGGACGGATATGTAGCGTCCAAAACAATAATAATACAATAAATCATTACGGTAATAATAAGTACATAATAAGCAATTTTAATTTATTTACAGTTATAAAAGTACAATCCAAGAAAATGTATAATATAAACATAATTTGCTATGTGAAAAATAATGATGAGAACAAAAACCACGTGTTCTGAAGGAAAACAGACAAACCAGAAATAGAAATGTAGGTGTACGGATTACTGGGGTAGGAGGAGTGGAAGGGGGAAGCAGAGAAAGCGTGAGATTTAAAATGTGTTGTTGTTGTTATAGTTGTTTCTTATGCTAGCGTTGTATGTAGTAGGGAGTCTGCCAGATGGAGGTGATCTTTCTGCTTCTAGTTGTCTGTTCAATGTAGGTCTTTGCGATAAAATGCAAACAGATCCTGCTATGATTAATCTATGGTGGTTATGTTCTGCGTAGATGATATCTCTATTTTCCACTAGCTCTTGTGTCGTAGGTGTGCGGTTGTGACGGCCTATGTAGTGTTGGTGGATGGATCCATTATTTCGATGGGCCAGTAGGCGTCTTTTTAGTGTGGTGGAAGTTAG
Source organism: Macrobrachium rosenbergii (assembly GCF_040412425.1). Classification (NCBI taxonomy): domain Eukaryota; kingdom Metazoa; phylum Arthropoda; class Malacostraca; order Decapoda; family Palaemonidae; genus Macrobrachium; species Macrobrachium rosenbergii. The sequence continues at coordinate 4,847,435 of NC_089783.1, read as the reverse complement.
ACCAACGTACGTTTTTTTTTGGAGACTGGCACATCCTCTCTGGGCAGGTAAAGTGGTAAACGACGTTGGTACTGTCTTCCTTGTCTGGGTTCGGGCTGGTATTATTTCTCATTATGAGTGAAGCTGTCAAATTCGGTTTGCAGTATATGCATACATGGACCTGATCAAAAGGGGATTTAGGTGTTATTCCTCTCTTGATGATGTTGGTGATTGCCTTTTTCGCTTCCTTGGTTCTGTCATTGTATTCAGTTCGATGGTAAATGATGATACTTGTTTTTTGGTGTCGTTGGTGTAGAACTGTTCGATTCTTCTCGTTACTTTTTCGATCAGTTTGTCTTGAAAGCCATTATTCGTCAGGAGCAGTGGTTTATAGCTCGCTTAATGTAGGCATCCACTACCGAATGCTTATAAGCTGCTGGCCACTCGCCACGTGCGTTAAGACACCGCCCCGCATTTGTTGCTTTTTGTAGATTTTGGTGTCGAACGTTTGCCCTTTTTGTGTTAGGAGGATGTTTAGGAAAGGAAGGGTTTTCCCTCTGCTGAATTCTATGGTGAAATTTAGGGGAATTCTTCTTAAATTCTTTGGCTAATTTTGTGGCTTCATTTTTATTCTTAGATGTCATGAAAATATCATATATATACCTTGCATATATGCGTGGTTTTTGATGATTGAAAAACGTCATTGTTTCGACGTGGTCCATGTAAACGTTAGCAAAAAGGACACCTAGCAGGGACCCCATTTCTATAACGTCGCACTGCTTAAATAAGTCACTTTTGTGTGAAAGGAAAGGGGCCTCTTTACCACATGCTTCCAACATCAATTTTAATGTCTTCTCCAGTACTGGTAGTGGTTCTCGGTTAGTATGTTATATATGATTGAGTATCAGGTTGATTGTCTCATCTACCAGCACGTTTGTGAACAAACTCTCTACGTCGAGAGAGGCGATGTCTACGTCTGGTTCTGTGCCGTGGAGTAAATCAATGAATTCTGTGCTAGAGTTTACAGAGTATTTTGATGGAAAGTATGGCGTTATAATTTCATTGAGTTTCTTTGCCAGATGGTAGGTGGCCGACATAATTTGTGGAATCATAGGCCTGATACGGTTCCCTGGCTAGTGTGTTTTTATCATTCCATAGCAATATCCCGGTTTAAAATCACCAACTATTTTCGGAACTTTATCTCATTTTGTATTTTGTTGTCATGTTCTGTAAGGTGCAGTATTTTTGCATCTAATTCATTTGTTGGATCTCTACTGATGAGTTGAAACTTACTTTTGTCGTTCAAGATGATGTCAAGTTTGAGTTGTTATCACTTCTGTCCATTATGACATCGACAGCAGCTTTACCTCCTGTCTGTATGATGATGTCGGTGTTCTCTCTAAGTTCTTTCTCTGCTTGTCATAATTAGGGAGTGAGGGTTTTACTGTGGTAGTTTCCGTGTTCGGTTGGCTTCGCCTATGAGCTCCGGGATGCATCCTGTTTCGTTGGCTTTGAATTCCTCAGTAGTTCTTTGTCTTTTTTCACAATTTTATTTTAGGTTTAACTTTTGTATTGATGTCTTACTTTATCATAATTTATTTGTGCATACATACTAACATTACTTGCTGTATTTATATATTTTACTCTGCTTTGTATTTTTAGCCTTGAGGATGTGACAAGGATCTCGAAGTGTAGGCCGTGATGAATAAAGGAAAACCATGTGTATTTACTACTAAGCTGTCTGCTTTAGTGCCTTCTTGTATATTTTTTAAGGAATAGCCTCACTCTCACACAATATATATATATATATATATATATATATATATATATATATATATATATATATATATATATATATATTCATTGTTTTATACTATAATTATAATAATTCTAATCTCAAGTCGTAGTTCACTTGTTTTAAATTATATATAACTTGAAGGAAAGTAAATGGTATCCTCCTTTTCAAGTCATGTTGAATAAACGAAGAATTTTGTTGAGATACATTTGTAAGTTTATTATACCTAACATTAGGCGTTTTTAGTGAGTAAGTTCACTGAAGTGTTTTTGTATGTGATTTAACTAACTTGTGTCTAAGGCAACTATGTTATCTTTATGGAGTATATCAGTAAGTGTAACTATTTTCTCCTACTGCAGTGATTAGTATCCTTGTAATTATAAGAACAAATATATCTTAATAATCTTTGTGTGGTTTAAAAGATGTATTTTGATATTAATGACATAAATTAGGAAAACAGTGAAAAATAAATTTTCTTTTTCTAAACACTGAGGAAAAAGGCATTTTGTTACCTGTCATAAAAAAAAAAAACTTAAATTGAATATGTAAACAAAATATTCTGATTAAATATTAAGAGATAGAAAACTTGTCAGTGTAGCTTTCTATGTTTCTATATCGGCAAGAAATGTTGTATATTTACTTCTTTCTAACCACACAAAACTATTGAATTCTCCCCATATTTTGGTTTCTCTTGAATTCTAAAATCTTCCGACGTTTAAAGGGCTCTTTTTCGTTACCTTTTGGCCTTCTCCCAGCTCCCCTTTTTACGCGAGCTGAATATATACCCGCCATATATCAGTACTAAAAAAACATGGTTTTGAGCGTATATCTTGCTCCAAAAACTCGACTTTATTTGGGAAATTGGTAAATGAAAATCCGTTTTGCCTATTTTTTCCGCAGTCCCTACTTCGTTTGCAATGCAGGAGTACACGAGTACAAAGTTCTGTGAAAATGTTATAAACGTTGTTTGTTCCCCGAAACTCTGTAATTGTTTTCCTTCTGGCTGGTCCTCGATTTGGAAATGTTTGCGAGGCCAATTTACTCTGATGAAAAAGGAGTCTGTATTAGTTTACTGAATAAACTTGGGTCATGGAAATATCGTCAAAGAATATGTTTATTCAACAATAAAATTCATTTATTCCTTATTGTATGTGCTTATTCCTGTTTTTTTTTGTTTTTTTTTTGAGAAGAAACCAATATATAGTTTCAAATTAAAAAAACAATGTATCCCCGTTCATTAAATATTCATCCTCTGAGCAAATAGTAAATGTAAAAGAAGTTGGGTAATGCATCAACTGCTTTGCACTGACGACAAGTAGGGATGATCCCAGCATATTTTATGGATCATTGACTCTGGACAGAAGACAGTTCCAAATGGTTCGCCGCCCCACTATTTATACTCCCACAATAATAATAATAATAATAATAATAATAATAATAATAATAATAATAATAATAATATAATAATAATAATTATTATTATTATTGTTATTATTAAATTAAATATTATTACATTATTATTATTATTATTATTATTAATTTAAAGTAGCAGAACTTGGTATGTTCTATTAGTTCTTTTGTTAACAAAAAAATTTTTACAATAACGTCTCTTTCGCAATGAATGTGAAATAAAAGATCAAAGTTTTTGGAGGTAATCTTCACCTACGGAATTTTAATTTGTTTTTAGTATTTACGTGTCCACATTATTATTTTATCTGATTTATATACCTAAGGATTTTGATTTAAAAGTATTGTCCGTGGACATTTTCTCTTATTTAGGGATGGTTCTTTTCATATTAGCGAGATATGTTAAGGTACTTGAGTGAAAGATGTGTGCCATGCACACAATAAGGGGAGATAATGTGGCAGTATGCATTGGTTGATGAACCTTTAGTGCAGGTATACGGAGCGGCTAATATTCTTGAAGTTTTTAAGCACAGTAAAATCGTTAATGACAGGGCAGTTCTCACATGAATATGGATTTGCATTAAAACTTAAACTTTTTTATTTAATTTTTCATGTAAAATTAGCATGTGTTCTTCTACATGCCAGTAAGGTAAATTAAATTCTTCTTTTAGGCTAAGTTTTAAAAAACGAACTAAGATGTTGAAATTGTCGGTACACTTTCTAAACCAATCTGAGCTCCCTGTTTTACCAGGACCATTATGTATGCGAGGTCTTATTTGTTCCTGTGTATGTATGTATATTTTTTTATTTTAATAAATATGTCTTTGAAAGACTAAGGTTTACTCAACTTTTTCCTTCTTATAAAGCAACAGATGAGAGAGATCACTAAATTCAAGCTGAGCTATGTAAAACATAGATCGATCTTACAAAGTAAATAAGTATTTATTTCCAAAAATATTTTATATACTTAATCAATTTGACGCACTAGTCACAAGCCTGTTGGCTCTCTTAAAATGTTATCGATCACAGGATCATAGTTTCATTTTACTTACTGTTTTGAATGTTGGTAGCACTCTTTCGTATTTTGTGGTTAGGGATTTTTTGGTTTATCTGTAAACATCAGAAAAACTCTTGGCAGTAAGTACTCGGTAATTTGTTTCAAAACAGTATTTTTTATATTTTATTACACTAGAATTTTCGGCCTATAAAAACCTCCTATGGAGTGATGGGTAAACAACAATCTTTCTAATTCCTTATAAAAAGCTTTTAAAACAAAAGAATGCCAAATTTTAATGTTAAGTCATGCTGAAACTATTAAACAATTTTACAAGTTTTTACTCTTAAGAAAGTCCTTCTATGGAATTACTTATGCAAGTCACGCTGTTCTCGATATCCTGTCATAAAAATGTGAAATTTGAACAGTATTGTGTCTTTCCATACGGCATAAATGATTGTATTTAAAATTCAGCTTGATATCATTAGTTGGCAATTGATTAATAATAGTGTTTGTAACAGATAACAGAAAATTTACAATATGTTGCATCTTAAGTTATATTATCCATGCATAATATTCTAATTTATTTGTCTGTCACACCAAGTCGATTTATTAAAAAATTTTCCGTTTTATACAAAGCCTGCTGAACACCATATTCATGTTAGCCAGTTATTATTATTATTTTTTATTTGAATTAAAAAGAAGACATTCTCTTGACCTATACCGTAAATCTGAACATTCTTTTTACATTATCGACGAAGAAGTCCGCGCTTTATCAACATAAAACTTTTGAGATCCCAGGATGTTCTTTGTCGTTAGTGTGTGTGAAATATGAAATATTCCCCCGCGTCTTCTGAAATCTTTGCCTTGCTTGGTGTATTCTACTGATCCAAAGTCTCGCTAAAATGATTGATATTTCCATCAATATATGAGACATAATCCATTTCTGAGAATCCAAAGAATGAATTTTTTGTACAATGCGCTCTAAGATGGACATCTGAGGTTGCATTTGTGTACTACGTAACAAAATGGTTATTGAACACATTATCTTTTTGTGAAATGCTTTACTTGTACATTTAGTAAAAAGCAAGTAAAAAAAGTCGCTATTAGTTCCAAAATTATACTGAATATGCATACAAATAATAGCGCAATTTATATACACTTATTGCAGAGCAATAATATATTGGCCGTAAAAGGATTTTCGGGCTTCGAAACCTTCTCCTGATAAAATTATTTGTTGACTGTGACAGGAAGAATTCGACCTCTTCATTAACTTCTTACTCATGGCTGAGTATCAACAAAGCCTTTTTTTTCCACTTATAAAGCAAACCTTCCATGAATTTAGAAAGAAATTCTCCCTAATGAAGAGATGTGATTCTGAAAATCTGTTAAGAAAAAAAAAAAAAATTGTGGAACCTGTGTTTTTTTTTACGTAGTCATTTCGGATCAACGCTGAATTTGTGATATGTGTGTGTGTGTTGATATTTTGCACAAAAATTATACAACTTTCCTTTTAATAATATATGTAAACACATTCGGAGAAGTATTGTCAGTGATTATTATTATTATTATTATTATTATTATTATTATTATTATTATTATTATTATTATTATTATTATTATTATCTGTCTAATGGCAAGTGTAATATATAACAAACAGCAATTAGATAGCATACAGCCAATCTCTTCCATTGTGAAATAGTTTCTCAAAGGTTAGTATTGGTCTTAAGCAAGTACTCTTCCACCTTCTGAAGCAGATGATTGAATACAGCTGTCGACATTCTGAAATACTGCTAAAACTTAATTTCATCATCTTGCAACTCCTTATATAGCGTCCAAAATTCACCTCTGACTTCTCTTTATTCGGCACTTGTGTACCCATACTCTTTTCTTCTTATCAATGACTTTTCTCTTCATCATAATCTAAAAGGACGCTATTGCAGCGAGCCACTTCAACCCGAATGTTTTTGGCGTCATGCATGTAAACTGACTGTATCCTATACTCATTGTGTGCACTCACTGGCATTTTGCTGGAACTTATCCATACGAAGCATACAGCGTGAATCAGCCCTTAATCATTATCTACGGCAAACAACTTCGAAGCCCTGTAGTCATCAAAGAGCTCGCCCAGCAAACATTTAGCGTATCTAGATTGGCAGTCAAAAGTAAAAATAGACTATGTGACAACTGCTCTACAAACGCATGATAATTGCTGCTAAGAAAAATTTTTCCTTTCGTGATTCCAAAACTGAATAATAACAATAAAACAGAATACAGAAAATATTTAGGATGAAACCGTATAAGTGCGTAAGAATAAAATCACAATTTCTGCAAGTATCATAACTGCATAAAGTTGTCAAGAGAATGATTCTTCATTTTCATTATTTCGGCGAGACTAAATACAGCTGGAGTAACTACACTTATTCGTTGTTCCTCACCTAGACCTATAACAAAGGAGATGACTAGTGGCCGTGTATTGACAGCAATTAAGATCATCGTTTTCCGCGAACAACTTTATGTATGTGAATTCGTTCACTGTGTATAAAACCCGTTTTTCCTGTTCGCTGCCTCATTTATAAATGATAAATAACAACCATGATTCGTTCTAAGTAAAGTAATTATTTGTTATAATTCAGCCTCATCTGTGGTGGACCAAATCGGCATCATCTATCTTTGGGTCAGACTCATCTTCCATTCCACCACTACTAACAGATGATGGTAGATTGGTTACTAGCCCTAAGGAAAATGCTGAACTATTCATCGAGCTTTTGAATCTAAGCAGTCAGCTGAGGATGTCCCTCTCCCTAACACTTGTTCCTTAACCAATTCTTTAAAAAATTGCATTTTGGCTCAAGGGATGTTCAGAAAATTCTTGATAATCTTGATAGCTGGAATGGAGAAGATCCTGATGGTTTCTTCCCTGTGTTTTTCGAAAAGTTTGCAATTGTGTTGTCTTTCAAGATTAGTAAATTATATAGATTTTTAGGTTGAAGCGGTATCTTTGGGAATGAGGGCAACCCTAGCGTTACAGTGCCTGTTCCAAACAGTGACATATCTACAGAATGCAGTAACTACATTTCTGTTCTCCTTGTGTTCTCCAAAGTTCCCGAAAAACTTATTTTTAAGCCATTATACAAGTATGTGGAATTTAAAGGATTGTTAGCTGATATTCAACATGCATATAGGAAGCTGTTTGGTACCTGTGGTGCTCTTTTAGATTTGAAATGCCATTTGCAAGAGAATCTTGATAAGAGTTTTCAGTGGAGAGTAATTCAAATACATTTTAGTGCTGCTTTCGATTTAGTAAATCACAATGCACTTATTTATAAGTCATAAAATCTTGGCCTGGGTGGGTATGTTTTAGGATTACTTCCAGATTTCCTTACAGGTAGGCAGCAGCGAGATGCTGTTGATGGGGTCCTCAGCGAACCAAGACCTACTGTGTCTGGAGTGCCACAAGGAAGTGTTCTTGGTCTGATTTTATTGTTAGTGCATACAAGTGATGCGTTGTTGGTCTGGAAAACAAGACTGTTCATTATGCTGATGACGCAATACTTGTGGTGTAGTAAAGTTTCCACTTATGAGAAATGAAGGCGCCCTTGGTCTCATTCATGGCATGGGGTGGATTAGTGAATGGTGTAAGGGGATATGAGACTGAATTCCAGTAAAATAAAAATACCATTGATTAGTAGGTCTCTTATAGATTTTCATCTCAACCCCTTCAAGTGGGTGGGACTCTACTGAGTCTGAAGCTTTAACAATACTCGGTATAGCTTTTGACTCACATCTTATTTTTGAGAAACATCTAATGAAAGTTTTAGGAAATGCCACACAGAAGTTAGGTATTGTATGTAAAGCCTCTTATGTTTACAACATTGATAATATCAAAGCAACCTGTTTTAGGTAATTTGTTCATTCTTTACTAGAATACTGTTCTCCGACGTGGATGTCTGCTTCAGCCAGAGATTTATCTACTTTAGATAGAGGGGTTGTGGTGGTAGGTTTCTGTTTCCTAACATTAACGGGTGGTCTTTGTTTGTTAGTTTTCCATAAGTTGTATTGTAACAGAGATCTTTCACATAAAAACTTGATCCCTGTTCCTCTTTTCCTGCCGAGAGTGACCAGATTTGCTAAACAGCAGCATCAATATGCAGTAGTTGTACCTCGCAGTCGAACTTCCAAGTTCCAGAGGTCTTTTATTCCTCACACAGTTGGATTATGGTACAGTCTCCCTGAGGTTGTTATGCAATTGGAACCTCAAAAGTTCAAGCGAAGATGCTTTGCATTAAAACCCAAAAATAATTCGCCTTGTATTTTAATAATTACTTACATTTTTACCTGTTTATTATATATATATATATATATATATATATATATATATATATATATATATATATATATATATATATATATATATATATATATATATTAATTTTCTAATAACTAATCTCTTCTTTCTGTATTTCTTATTACCTTCTGTTACTAGTGTGAAGTGAACACCATATTCTCTGGATTCTTGAATTTCAAGGCAGTGGCCCCTTTGGGCTGATTCCATATGAATATGGTTTATCTTCTTACTACGGTTTATCTTTGACGGGCGACAAAGGTTACATTTTCAAGTTGTAAGTATTACAACGTCCACCATATTATAGATCCGTATCATCCTAGCTCTAAGCTAAATATAGATTCGTGCAGTCGAATTCTTCAAAGAATTCCACACCATTTCTTATAAATGTCTATTGGTTAATGTGTAAACTTAAGGATTATTGTTTACACAAGAGGCAGATATACAGTAGAGTAAAGTATTTATACTGAACTAAGTTTTTCTTTGTAGTAAAATTAATGAAAATATGGAAGTAAACTGCAGTGTTAGAAAATGCCAAAAATATGACTGTCACTTCTTAGGCACGATTAAATCACCACTATTATTTCAGTTTTTGAAGAATGTTTTGAAGTGTAAAATTAATGTATATAAAACGCTATCTGCATAACATGCCTTCCCAAGAGACAAAAATCCAAATAGTGCAGTGAAATACATGACAACTGCTACAAGGAAGGGGGTTTAAAAGTAAGTATACCTTAGTTTAACCAGACCACTGGGCTGATTAACAGCTCTCCTAGGGCTGGCCCAAAGGATTAGACTTTTTTTACGTGGCTAAGAACCAACTGGTTACTTAGCAACAGGACCTACAGCTTATTGTGGAATCCGAACCGCATTATAGGGAGAAAAGAATTTCTATCACCAGAAATAAATTCCTTTAATTCTTCATTAGCCGGCCGGAGACTCGAACTCGGGCCTAGCGAGTGCTAGCCCACTACTGTACCGACTTACCCAACGAGGAACTGGAAGGGGGTTTAACCTAATTCAGAAAAATATATGAAAAATGAACGTATTATAAAAGAATGAAGTGGACAAATAAGTAAATTTTCATTTATATTATTTAAATTAGAATAGTTTACGGTTGCTTATCAGTTTGCACATTACCTAGAACTGGAAAATTACGGTAGAGAAGGTCACAGCAAACGACTCGTAAGGAGCTGGATTAAATAGGACAATAGCCCTTCTACCACTACGTCTGAAGTCCATGATCCAGCCCAAGAGAACGATCCAACCAAGCAGTCAGCAGAATTGATGTTTCGCTACACTTCGCAACTTCCCTATGACTGGCGAATTCCCACTCATTTTTGCAATCTTTACAACTACACTGCAGAGAGATAGAGTGAAATTTTGTTTCTAGAACTTGAAATTCTAATTACGACAATACAGATCTTTATGTTCATTAAAAAAAGATTCATTTTTTTTAAATTTTGAAAGTTCGGAAACAACTAAGTTGGAGAATGTAGGATTAGTGATACTAAGTCAGTCTAGAATGTTATTGCCGATAATGTTGTTTATTTCTTGGTTACGGTATTTTAACTTTTTGCTTATTTATTCTTCCACTCGTTTTTTATCGAGTTTGAAAATGAAAATAGTTTCGTATATGACCAGAAGGATAATTTTCAGGACTGTTATTTAGGAGAAAAACGAAAACCTGTTAATTTCTATTTGATAATGAAAATTGTTCTCCATTGGCAATATTTATAACATATATAATAGTTAACAGGCAAATGAATTAATCTTAGCACATAATTTCATCGTATGACTAAAGAATATGGTCAGAATACATATTTATTATAAATAGAATTTTAATCAGGCAAATGAAATGATCATTTTCACATAATCTAATCATATAACTAAGGCATATAACTAGGATATATATTTCCCTTTCTTTGCAAATGAAAATTCTAGAAACTTTTTAGTGTACGGTGGTCGCTGAAACGGTATCAGGTAAAGAGGCACATCGCTTGCCTTACGGTAATATCTGGTGACCTTCATCTTTTCGGCTGTCGCTTAGTATAATAACAAACGTTACGAAGATTTTGCGACTATTTCTTTTTGCCCGTGGGCGGAAGGACGTCTACGAAATGGCGGGCTGTTTCATGAAACCTACTGGCTCTCTTTGCTACTTCATTAGTTTTTGTGTATTTCTGAAGTATTTGTCTAATAAAACGTGTGCACAAATCTTTTAGGGGCAGTTTCTCCCCAGTAGCTATTACATATAAATTATATGCATTCAAAATAAGAATATCAAGCAAGTGAAAAAATAGCTTTATATACCACTTCCTGGACTCTCGTAAGGATTCCATAGAACAGACCTGCATGTCACACTTGTCAACAAGTCGCATATCTTTATTATAGGCCAACTCACCACCAGGTTGCATTATTACCGTTTCTGTTTTATAGTTAATTTTGTCACTGTGTACCACTTTCCCTCATGAAGTGTTGTAGGTACTGTTACATCTCGCTTACCATGCCACCTCAAAGCTAGAATATTGTTGGCATAGAATGATTCTTTTCCACCTTTCGTAAGATTTGCAAATTTGCGCAATTCTTCCTCCTGCCTTTCACAGTTCCACCTACACAAGTTTTATTTTGCTGGAGAAAGGCTGGGAATTTAGGACTTATGCCAGTTAATTAATATAAAAATTGTGACCCTTTCCCGGGCGAGTTTTTCAACTTTTCTCGCACAACTGCACCTGATTTTCCATGTGGGTCATTTGTTGGAATTCCACCAGATTTACCCGTATATACCATGATATCAATCACCATGCCCGTTTCACAATCACCAACATAAACAGTTTGATGCCAAACCGATGTCTTCTGAAAGGAATGTACATTCGCAATGATAAATATCCTGTGCACAGCATCAGTGATTCATTAAAAACGGTGTTTTCAAACGGATAAAGTAATTCGTACATTTTAGTCGTTCGGTCATAAACATTACGAATCTTCAACAGAGGATCATTTCCAAGATTTACACCATTTTCACGGAAATGCAGCTAAGGAACTGTATTTGAAGATAGTACGAGTATATTGCCAAAATTAGTTGATACTATAAGGGATCTTTTGACTAATACTCTTCGAGCGAAAATCTTTTATTGACACCCATGAGGAACGAAACAGCCACGAACAGCTACGTTTGTGTCTTTCCGCTGATGTAATCTGGAAAATCTGAATAGCAATAAATGATCACGTTTGTTTCATTCACTGCAATGCTCATTATTTCCAGGTCAAAGTACTATTTTCGTTCATGCCATTTTCCGGATGAATGCCACAGTTTTGCCTCGAAAAACAAAACAATTTGGCTTTAAACTGCCAAGAATCCATAGCCAAGGTAACGTGGATTGTTTGACGATGATGGTGATGATTCATCATATTTTCCGTTATCTGGGCCTTCTTCACTATCAAAATTTTATCTCTTTTACTGCTTTCTATTGATTCATTATCGCTGTCCTGAAATAAATACAGCCGAATATCATCGACAGGAACTGGGCGGCGGAAAGAACGCAATCTTCTCGCCAGTCTTAGATACTGAAGGCTGCACTACATGAGAAAAATAGGAAATTTGGTGTGAAAAAGGGTTAGGGAGGCACTGTTGTTCCGGTTTGATCATAAGACCACCTGGGGCCTGGGGAATCCATGGTGCAGCATATTGCCCTTGAAAGGAGAGCGATAAGAATGAACTGTACAGTTTATGTAAGTACTGAAGGCCACTGTCAAAACATCAATTCTCCGTAAAGTTGCTTACTTGACGGCACAGGTAAAATTCGTACTACGTTTGTATGCATATCAAACACAGAGGGGGTTAGTCAGATAATGAAATACAAAACCCTCTACCTTTCTGATGTATATTCACGCATCAACCTTGAATTAAACTATAATTTAGATAATGAATGGGTAACTTTGAAAAACCTGTTAAATTGCATTTTTTTTAAGTGCCATAAAGAAAAGACTTTTATATTTGTTGATATTGACTGTTGATAGCTGAGTAATGCCCCACACATACTGGAGACAAATGAGCCTCAGGTAGGACCCACAATGCCTCTCTTCATTCAAGCAGCAATCTGTAGGAAATAGACAAAAATTAGGTTATTTTTCTGTTGAGATCATGCTAATATTTACATTTACTGCCACTATAACAAAACATGGAGTAAACTATACCTAATGTTTAGTGGCTAAACCAACAAGTTATAATAAGTTTTCACTCGCAATAGAGTCCTATGAGCCTTAAATGGGACCCCCAGCTACTTCCATTGCCTCAACAGCAGCCTGCAGTAGATACACAGCGAAGGTTGCTAAATTGTCCCTAATTTTCTATTCTTACCTCATATATATATATATATATATATATATATATATATATATATATATATATATATATATATATATATATATATATATATATATATATATATATATATATATATATATATTATATATGATTGTGATGCCATTTTTTTCCTCTAAGGTGCATAAAGTGAAGACATCTGGTCAAATTTATCAACACCACTTTTAGTTTGATTATAGAAGTTAGTGACTTTTGGACTGCCATGAACACCACATACTGGATGTGTCTGCTGGAAGACAAGAGCAGCACCACCTCCTTTTTCTTGGTGTTCTCTTTTGGTGTGACACCAGAGTCATTTCCTTTGTAAACAAGGAGGCACTAGACTGAGGCTGGTGCCCTTCTGTGGCCCCCTTTTCTTTGGGGATTTCTTTCTTTATCCCTTCCACAGTTCCCACCATGGTGGTCATGAAACTATTGTTCAGTAAGTCACTGACAAGAGGCACTGGTGTGAACCAGATTTTGGTCATGACATTTCTATTTATTTTGTGATAAGGACTGGTTTATTCCTTCAAGAATAATGACGAAAGCCTTCCTTGTACTTTATTCCTTGTTTACCAAGGTAAGGGATTCCATCTGTCAAGTAACTGTTTTCACAGTCTGTGATCAACACAAGCTTGAATCCATATTTGGCTGGTTTACTTGGGATATAAATTTTGGATAGGCACCTTCCTCGGAATCTCAACAACTGCTTATTAAGTGTGGGAGTTTCTTGTCTGTGTACATGTCACCACAATTTTAAATGAAGATATCCCATATGGTCCTGATGGAATGAGGCTGTCCATGTCACACCTCACCTCTCTTTTTCTGGGTCATCAAACCGTAGGCAGGTCATCAGGAACTCAAAGCAGCCAAGGAACATCTTAGAATGGTACAGTCCTGCACCAGTTGCAGGGTCCCACATTTCTCTGGTCAGAAGGTGGTTGTCGCACTGGAAACCACTAAATTCCAGAAAGCCAAGTAATCCCCTCAATTCCTGTGGTTCAATTGGAACGTGTGTTGGAGTTCTTTAAGCACACCTGACACCCCTCCATTTGACAGTTTCTTCTAGAATTTCATCCACATTCAGCAGTGAAAAGCACTGGCCTGGAATGTCAGTAGTCTTTGCTTCCCAATGTGAGCCAGGGGTAAATGTTGTAGTGATATTTCTTGCCAATGTCCTTCCTGTTTGGGACACCCGTGGACAACAATTCCACCTGAAGCCTGATGAACTGGTCAGTGTCCTCATGTTAAACTACTACTGGTGGCACAATCTCCTCATCATCATCCTAGGGTCTTCTTCTTGTCCTAGTGACTGTGAAAGGTGTGGCTGCTTGTGATGGGCCAGGAGTGCCATCTATGCCTATATGTGATAGGCCAGGTCTAGCAGTGCCATCTGTAGCTGTATGTGATGGGTCAAGAGTGTTATCTGTGGCTGTATGTTATAGGCCAGGTGCAGCAGCTCAACCTGTGGCTACAGGTAAGGGACCAGGTGTAGCAATGGCATCTGTGGTTCGTGCCTGGGCTTGACATAGGTGGAACTTCTCCTAGGTCTCTTTCTAACACATGCACAGTAATGTGAAACTTGTTCACCATCACTTTCATTATTCTGTTCCGTAAAATCAGGTAAATAGTCCAAGTCCTTACAATTGTCATACATGCCCACATCACCAACTTTTCCCTTAAATTCATCTTCCAATAATGCATCCTTAGTGTTCATCAAAAGATATAGTTCTTTAACAGGCAGGTACTTGTGTGCCATATTCCTTTTGTGATTAAAAAAAGACAATTATTCACAAACTTTTCTGCTATATGTAAGTGACTCAGTAACATCTCTCCCAACAAATTTTCAAGGTGGAATAGCAATAGCAGCAAAAATGAGTCTCGAAGTAAACATTAATAACAATAAAAAGCAGAAACAAATACTACAACAATAATTTGAGCAAAGGTAACTAGTAACAGACAGTGTAATGTGTGAATGAGCTCAACAGGTCGTTTAGAGAGCAAAACCTCAAAATATCTCTACTTGAGTCAAGGCATCAAGTCAAATACAATATAATGTGCAAACGAGCCCAACAAGTCTGTTACAGAGCAAAACCTCAAAATATATCTAAAGATAGCTTAGACCGTGTATGCGAAATAAAGAAAAGGGTTATAATGAATAATGAAAAGAAACTCATTAAATACGTCATAACATGGAATAAATATCCAGTTATTACAAACGGTGGGATAAAAAATTTATAAAACCTGGGTGAAATCCACCCAAAATGCCTTCTACCGTATACTCATTATACAGTTTGTTGGGGAAATTACCCAAATTGGCCAATAGGAAAAACATTATTGGAAAGAGAAGAGCGGTAATATCACTCGCAATAAGACGTCGGTAGAGCAACTCTCAAGCCGTAAGCGACATAATAAACACGTGTTAATCACATGATCGGGAGAAATCCTCCAGGGTTTGGCGTTCTGTGTTAAGAAATCTTGATATTTATGACAGTAAATTGAAGTAAAAATGGCTAAGAATAATTCCACATAGTTATCGTTTAATTTTTTCTTTCAATGCGGTCGAAAAATATGCATTTTTGTCAAACTCATCCATTTTCAGCTTGAATAGACCTCCATAATGCTTTACTTTTCCACTTACAATAAATAAAGTCTCTCTCTCTCTCTCTCTCTCTCTCTCTCTCTCTCTCTCTCTCTCTCTCTCTCCGTCAAAAAAAAGCGTATAAAAAGGAAAATCTCTCCTGTCATTCACTGGGCCCTACCTTCGAAACCTTTTCCTATTATCTCTGAAGTCCTGACTCTTTCGCCCTTTTAACCGCCTAAAGCCTCCCATTTTTCCTTGTCTCCTCATATCTTGAAATCTTAACAGTTCTTTTTTCTTTCCTTTAAACTTTTCATTAGTGGTTTATTTTTAGTATTTTCTGTTGACATCGCAATTGGGGGGGTTTCATGTGTTGCAAAATTTTTTTTTTATAAATCTAAGGAGAAATAAACGAAGAAATATTGAATGAAAAATCATTTATAAATATATACTTTCATGTATTATAATAGTCCTCAAAATTTCAAGGTTTCTCGTTAGGTTTTAATCTAAATTACTCTAAGAAAAACACCGGACCGAAAATAAGCTCTGAACAGTAACATTAACATTGCAAATTAGTGCGGAGAATGCACTTGCGAAAATATTCTTGCCAAGCTAAATTTGGCAATCGGAGTAAATTACTGGTAATATTACATACCAAAAAAGAAACTATTAATTGAAAAGATACGATGAGGAATCTACAAGCAATATTTACAATCGATAACGGCAATAACGAAAAGACGAATAACAGTAACGTTTACAAAGGGAATTATACCACTGGTACACAATTAAGTATCTACTCTAAGCTGTAAGAGATGAATTTACTCTGACGAGAATTAAAGAAAACAAAAACCAAGATATATTTTGGATCCCATGATTCTTGCTTTCATTGACGTTATCTAATTCTATAATCAGGATAATCAAGTTTATTCTTTCTGTATCCAGCTTGATAAGTTGTTTTACATAAAGTAAGGGACGGCCATAAAGTTTAGAATATGTTTGGAAGCTCGACATCTTTCACATAGGAAAGCTTATAAATTATGTTTTTAGTCTCACTAATAAAAAGACTATTAAATTATAGCAATATGTGTTATTTAAAAATTAGGAAATTGCCACAATGAGTTTTGCTATCTATAAACATAAGAAAATTATATTTTCTCATCTGCCCAACTAAATTGTGAATGACTAATAACATTCGTAAACCTATTATAAAACGGTATCTACGATAGTTTTAGAATATAATTCTGTATTCATTAAATCGTTTTTCATATAAGATTCTCCATATCTATCTAACACACTACCACAACTCGAACAGCGTTTATACATACACACACACAGCTCAGTGTTTTCTTATAGTAATTTAGATTAAAACCTAACGAGAAATTTAATTTAATATATATATATATATATATATATATATATATATATATATATATATATATATATATATATATATATATATATATATATACACTCATCTATATCTAACCACATAAATAACCACAATCACAGAATAAACTGGAATTTGTCCCATATAATTTATAGCAGCAATTGTTGGTTCATAAGCCAGATGGTCGAATCAGCACTGACTAAACAAAGAAATACGATGAACCTCTTGAAGGGAGCTTGGAACTTGGATATTATAGATAAAATTTTCCTCCAACCAGCGATTAAGATTAAGGAGAAATTGTCAACTGGGGTGACGTAGCAGCTGACCTCTAGCTCTCTTGGTATAAATACCTCTTTTCTGTAACTCTTATTCCAGTAGCTGCTAGTGTTGCAGGTTTGCAAGAATCCTGCACCTTGCAGGCTACAAGAATTCGAGCAAGGGTCACCAATATTAGGTTTTTACTTGGGAAGGAATATGGAACTTAGCATGGAAATTTCAAATATGGCTAAAGGTGTTGATTCAGGTAAAGCATACATAAAGAAATCAATGCTGAAGGCCTTACTTCAACAGTGAAATTTGTAGATAAACACTTAGGGTCACTTAAACCACTTATATTTACAATAAACAATTCAATCAGTTGAATGAGGAATTTCGAAAACAAGACAGGTAAAACAAAGTCCTGTCAAACAAATAAATTTACAACAAATTAAACAACAACAGAACTAGGGAAAAATCCACTTTGAAGAAAACCGTTCGGTGAGAGGCAGTGGTTAGGACCGCGGTGCAAGCACTAGATGAACAGTTGATTCCACAGCTAGCAACTCCATCTGCAATCAAGAATGCATTCAGTTACTTACAAAAAATAGGTAGCATAATTAAACAGAATTAAGTGGTGGGGTGTGCACAGAAGGTGCCAAAGCAACTTGCTTGTAGGCACTGGTAAACACATGTGAATTATGGACATTTACTCACTGCACTAAACAAGTCAGGTCTCTGTGGAAAATCGTACTTCAGAAAAGAAAATAAGTTCAGTAGAAGAATAACAGATTCATGACCGATTGAAAACCTTGCTTCTGGTACTTTACCTTTTAGTCAGAGACAGAGTGCACTGTAAAAAGGCTATGGCTTAAAACAGCCATGTGGGAAGGGTTAAGGCTCTGAGGGAGCAAAGGAAAAGGGAAAAGAGGCAAGTGTGTGGGTTCCCTGGCCGGGCATTTCTGAGGAGTGCCACCAGTGCACTGCATTTTAAGACCTCGGTGGATTACGATTCTCTTCCTTCCAGATGGCAGTGTCTACTTGCCTGACAGCTTGTTTTCTATGCCTTTGGGCCATGTGGTAGGCACCAGCCACGTGGTAATTAGTTACTATGGCCCGGGCACTTTCTCTTTATGGGTTAATCTCCTTCACCTCCAGCGGGGATTTGGTCTCCAAAAGGCAGTGCCTGGAAGAAAGGTCTCAAGCAGTCACTAGGTCAAGGGAGAGGATTAAAAGATTACTAAGGGGTGGGGAATGAGAGATTTTCAGGAAGGGGCGATATTTTCCCACAACCTGTCTTTGTTAGTCAGCGGTGTTATTAACATTACTGTACTTGTTCCCATCGGAATAAAAGCAAATCAAGTTTATATGGTACATTATTACAAACTTAGAGGGTGAGGTGACTTAGAAGAGGTTTCCCTTGTGACACCTCCCCAACCAAGTTGACATTCCACACCTTGAATTGGTGGGAATGTCTACAAATAAATCAACTTGACTAAATAAGCTATTATCTCTCCTTACTTCCCCTTTTAATTTCACTAAATTCTTAAAATTAGTGATTCTGCCAGTCAATCAATTGCAAATTATACTTCATCACTTATAAAATGTATGTTATCACAGAGTACTGGGTCGCTGGAAATTAATTTATAAAATTTATCTTGTTGTTACTCTACGGTAGCATTATATAAAACTCAAAATAAAAGCATTTGATAACTTATTATATCATGAATCAGAACAGCAACATAAAATAGGGTTAGAATATCGATTCTAAAATAATTTCTAAAATTAGTCATGCACTTAATAAAGTTAGCATTGCAAATCCTAAGTCATGCAGTTAGTTTGCCTTGATAAGGCATGTAATTACTCACAGAATTTTGCAAGTCAGGACTTGGAATTTAAATCACAAAGAAAGGATAGAGTCAAGGAAGGAAGTATTTTACGCTTTTGGGAGCGCTACTTCAAATGGACATAACATGACCCTTCACTCTGGCAGGATTGCCACATTGTGGCAGGGTAGGACAGGTTATTACTTCAGTGATTAGTTAGAGATGCCTGGAAAGGACATCAGCAATCTTGTTATCAGTACCTTTAATGTGCTCAATCCTCCAGTTGTAATCTTGGAGGTTGAGACACCGGCACATCAGGTGCTTATTCTGATTTTGGAAAGTTGTGAGATACTTAAGAGGGTTATGATCTGTATAGACGGTCAACTGGAATTTATGATCGGCATGATAGGACTCGAATTGCTTCATGGCCAAGATCATGTCCAGAAACTCTTTTTCTATAGTGGTATACCTGGTCTCAGCTGGTTTGAGCTTCTTGGGATAGTAGGCTACTGGGTGTCTAACCTAGTCCTTTTCTTGGAACTTCACCGCATCAATGCCAATGTTACTAGCATCAACCGCCATGCAGAAGGGTCGTTCGAAGTTGGGTGTGTGGAGAATGGGCTGGCTAATGATATGGGCAGCAGCATCAGCGAAATTCGGAATGCAACATCAGAAATACTGCACCATTCTGACAAATCGCTGAGCTTCCCACTTGGTCCTCAGGCTATCCAAGCACGTCTCGATCCTCGGGAGAGGGCAGGGCTCAGGCTTTGTGACTTCGTTCAGCTTCTTGAAGTCTATACATAGCCTATCTCCCCCTCCTTCCTTAGGGAGCAAGACTACCGAGGATGATCATTCACTATAGCTTGGTTCAATCAGGCCAAGCTTGAGTTGGAGCTGTACCTGCTCCTCGATTCCCTTAGCCTTCTCGGGATTGACTTGGTAATATTCTTGAGCTATTAGAGTGGTACCTCCCTGCAAGTGTATGGTGTGCTCTACGATGTCGGTGCAGCCGAGTTGGTCTTGGATTGACTGCATGTGTGTGCTGAGCAGCTGGTGCACTTTGTTACATTTGTGACCGTCTTACCCTGGGGTAATGATTTTAAGGCAGAATAGTACTTCTGAGTTCGTTGAAGGTGGGAACAATGTTGTGATGGAGCCGGAGGGCTTTCGTCAGTCTCCTTGTCTTCTTTAGTTAGGTACAGTTTTAGCAGGTTTATATGGAGCCATTTGGCTTTTCTCTTACTGCAGTTGACAAGGTAATTTAGGGCCCCTCACTTACTGGGTATCTTATGGGGGCCTGAGAACCAGGTTTCAAGAGGGTGAGTGACACCAGTCCGAAGATTGGGCTCAAGCCTTCTTGTGATGCTGAATCTTGACCCGCTCTTGAGTCGCGGCCTCTGTCGCTTAGGCGACACACACACAGCCTGGAGGTTCCATTGTATATCAAGCAGGTCCTTCGCCCAATCTGCCCTTGCCGGCTCGGCCCAGGCCTCGTACAGGATGTCGAGGGGTCCCTGAGTAGAGAGAGCATGTAGGAACTCGAAAGGGCTATATCCTAAAGTTTTGATGGGAGCTTGGGAATAGCGGAAAGGGCGTAAGGGAGATTTTCCTCCCAGGCAGCTCTTCCTTCATGTTCGAGCTTTTGTAAAGTGAAGCCAAGGACTTGGTGGAAATGCTCCACTATTCTCTGGCTTTCTGGATGATACAGTGTAGAGTGAATATGTTTGACACCATGTCTGGCCATACTGTCACGAAACTGGTTTGACATAAAATGTTGCCCTTGATCACTCTGAGTCATTGCAGGGAAATAAAAGAAAACAAAAGAACTGGATGAGTGCCTTCACTGCTTTCTTTGAGCTTTCACTCCTGATGGGAATAGCTTCGGGATATCTAGTGAAATGATCGATGATCATGAGGCAATGATTGTTTCCAGTCTTGCTCTTAACACACCTCTGGTGAGTGTAATAGTCAATTATAACTTCTGGGAAATGAACTCCTACCGATGGAATGTTTTTCATAGGGGCTTTTGGTACTACTTTGTTGGGGTTGCCAGTTACCTGGCATGTAGGGCACAGAGCTATGAAAGCCTTGACAGACCTTTGCAAACTGGGCCAGTAGAACTTACCTTCAATATCTCGGGTGGTTCGAGTGACACCGAAGTGCCAGTTGATACCGTCGTGCACCAATCAAAGGAGGTCTTGCTGCAGGGACGGAGGAACCACTTGTAGCTGGTGGAAAATGTGAGCAGGCTCATTTCTTCCCCAGGGCACCTGGTAGAGTACCTCATCCTCCAGGAGGGAGTTGTCCTCAACCCTCTGAACCCTTTAGGCTACCTGTAATAGCCCAACACCTTTTTGCCGACTCAGCCCTTGGGCTAGCTGTACAGCCCCGCTGAAAAGTTTTTAATCATTCATAGCTTACTTCATAATATGATTGTTTTTCCTTTATTTAGATCAGCATACTAGCTTCAGTGGTTCCAAGCAATTAATTTCATTTCAGTTCGAAATAAATCATTGTCCCCATTCCCCCATAATTTATTCCAGATTAATAAATAAAACAAAATGTGTAAGATTCCTTTTCTCAGCGCATTTTGGCCACGTTCAGTGGCTATCAGGTGGTAATACACATCTCTGCTTTGCCTGCTACCTAGAGAAAATAGGTCTCACGTGAGGGGTTATGGGGGGGCGAGGGGAAGGGGTTAAGAGGCGTGGCTTCACGCGATCACTTTCTTTCTCCTCTGCCCAAGCTCTATGCAAATACGTTGTTTCTTTTCAATATTAGAAATTGTTTTATTCTTTTAGAAAAATAAATTGCTTATTGACCATATCAATTTTCACACGTATATTCATCCAAATAATTAAAACAAGAGTTTAAAAACGAATAACTTAATATTTTTCACAATCATTTACAACTCGCACATATACTAATGGTTAACAATTCTGTAACCACCGTTTTCATTTTGTTTGCCACTCTTTTTGAGAAGCTAATGTCCCTATTTAACTAATCTGCGAATCCTGAAAAAAGTGCGGCAGCTCGTTTATCGGTCCAATGTCATCCCCTTAAAACAATTGGTTTCTAACAAGAGTAGAGTCTAACTGGTATTTTGCACTCTACACCTGAAATCTTAGATTTCTTTGAAATGTGTCCTGCAGAAGAGATTGTACAGGAATCGACGACAGTGGCGGAAACATAGTCAGTTTGTTATAACGAGGTTTGGTGGAATAGTATACAATTCGTCCGGTTCTGACTCACTACTTGAGAGTGATATTGGCGAAAGACTCTGTAACCATCCTCGACAACTTCTGGTCGAAAGTAATAAGTGTTAGCAAAGGCAAAGAAAATTAATGAGAAAACTATAGTGAAGACTTACACGTGGAAAATTATCCGTTTACCTAAACACAAAAATTTTTTCCTCTCATGCTTTTTTATTTATTTTTTACCATTGAAATTTTTCCTTTTCTTTGTCGACCATATAGAAAATAATGCAAGGCAAAAGATTAACATAAAAGATCTTCTGCAATAATAATCTCTCTCTCTCTCTCTCTCTCTCTCTCTCTCTCTCTCTATATATATATATATATATATATATATATATATATATATATATATATATATATATATATATATATATATATATAT
This sequence comes from Macrobrachium rosenbergii, assembly GCF_040412425.1. Taxonomy (NCBI): domain Eukaryota; kingdom Metazoa; phylum Arthropoda; class Malacostraca; order Decapoda; family Palaemonidae; genus Macrobrachium; species Macrobrachium rosenbergii. The sequence goes on along the minus strand of NC_089783.1, from coordinate 4,824,861 downwards.
ATATATATATATATATATATATATATATATATATATATATATATATATATATATATATATATATATATATATATATATATATATATATATATATATATATGTATATGTATATATATATATATATATATATATATATATATATATATATATATATATATATATATATATATATATATATATATATATATATATATATATATATATATATATATATATATATATATATATATATATATATATATATATATATATATATATATATATATATATATATATATATATATATATATATATATATATATATATATATATATATATATATATATATATATATATATATATATATATATATATATATATATATATATATATATATATATATATATATAAGGTCAATCCTGAAACCTATACTTTATTTGAGTCTCCGTTCTGTGAACAGAGGTTGGTATCTCGCTTTTCCAGAGATATTGTGTGATAGCCTGCAGCTGACCCGACATCATAAGTTATACCTTTCCCTAACTAAATTCTAAGGACTACTAGAATGAGATACAAAGTACAAAACTAAACCTTTATGAAAAAAATAAAATAACGAAAATAACTTCTTAAAAATTATGAAGAACGGAAAACGAATGATCCAACATCACTACAAAATCTTCTAAAGGCATAAGGTTCAAAATCATAAACACCCAATTACTTAAGGAAATACAAAAAAATAATTCATCAGTCATTCAAATCATAGATAGGTCAATTAACAGAATCAAGTCTTTTAAAAAATGTCACCACTCCCTTCCTTGAAGAGGGACGTGAAGGAAGGAGGAAGGAATACCTGTAAAAACAGCGTTATGTTAAAAACCAAATTCACAAAATACAAATGCATAACCACAAGATTTCACTGCAACATGGATAGAGTTTTTCCAGAGTCTGAAAAAAATATATCTAAAATGTTTATCTGTTGTACTCACTTCACAAAAATCCTCTGGAACAGTCTCCATGTGTGTTTGCACAGTTCACATGCTAAATTATACCGATAACGGATCGCAATGCCCAATCCTTCATTGTTCACTCCCATTTTATTCATTATGCAATGCACGTACGAACACACTCTCATGACATCACCAAGTTCAATGTTCGACAAAGACACGCCCTCTGTACTTCAAGGCGTCACAAGGTACTCGTGCACAAATGTACATCACTTGAATGCTTTTTTCAAAACCGGATTTTATAACCGGTTCACCTTCTAGAACGTTCTAAGCTGAAATCTCACTTTTTACGCCTCGTGGTCTTATCACCAAGGAGCTTTTGCGACCCTTGACTTCTTGTGATATGCGAATGGTTCAGCATTTTCCTATATGCTGTGTATAGTCAAAATGGACCCTCGAATAGCTGACCAACTTTTCAAAGGTTACCTTCGTGAGCAGTTACAATAGCTTGGTCCACGCTTTTCGAGGTGACCTCACCTTGCTACGACAACTGTCATCTCGAAAGATTTGGGTGCAAAACTTATATATATCTCATAACACAGATATTATAGCACAATCAGTTCTTTCAAGAAACGTATTACTTTAGATGATTTCACTCCTGGTACTGCCTCACGCTGAAAGGCCTGCGACTGCGCATGCCAACGGTGATCCGACCAAGATGAAAGGCTTGCGACTGCACCAGTCCAAGCTGGATGTATTCTTATGTTTCCCAGCGACCCGACCAAGATGAATGGCTTGCAACTGCACAAGCCCATGTTGAATGTGGCGCTCGCCAATCCTTTGCGCCAACCCAACGTCTCCCCGAAAGTACAGCAATCATGAAGACATCCTGCCCGACATCTCTCCAAAGCCCTGGATCGTCTCACCAAAGTGCAGAAGTAACGTTGACAGCTTTCTCATATGTTGAGGACGGTGAAGCTATTCCAACATCTCCTGTGCGAGAGAGTGGTGTTTTTGTAAGCCGGTCATATCGACAGTCATATAAAAAAGTAAATCGTCTATTCCCTATGCCATATTGTTACTGAACCAATAAGACTACTAGTGCAAAGGTCATATGTTCTCAATGTGAAACAACTCCAAGTTGCTACCCGGAATTTCCACAGTCAACCTACTATCAGGTACACTAACTCTAAGGAACTATTCATAAAAATTCTACCCAACAAAAAATTACCTGAGAATCCCATCCATACACTGGAAACACGAAAAGCAATCCTAAACATCTGAAAGGTATCACATCTCGTAAAAAAACATCAAAGTTCTACTCTGGTTAGCGAATATTGCTCAATACCTGACCAATTCTCAGCAAAATAGCAATTGACCTATTAGCAATTGCTCCTACAGTCCTAACAACTACAATTACTCATGGCACAGCTCTCTTAATTTTTAAAACAGAACTGAAAAATCCCAAATACTCGAATTCGATATCCCTAACAAAATCTTCCTAAACCTCTCCTAAATCCTAACTGACATATCCCACCCTGCAAAAGATCAGACCCCTTTGGTCCGATATACTAAGTACCTCCCCAAAACAAAATCCTAAACAACAAACCCTTATTCTGTAACTCTATATTCAAAGATATTGCGTCAGACGACAAAACACATCATAACATTCTAACATAATAACACACGGGTCAAATCTCGTATGAAATTAGCCCATGTCACAATTCCCAAAGTGATATGAATACATACCACTAAATCAAAGTAACTCATTACTATCGCCAAGTGCGAACGATGAAGTCCCTAACCGCAGATGCGACCCATAGAAAACAAAAACTCAAATTCATATATCTTCAAAACTCTACGTCTTTCTGCACACAATTTACACTTAGTACTGCAGCTTATATCAGAAATCACAATGAACCCGAACTGTTAAAGATTCGTAAAACTCTATGGACTAACGTCTTCCTCAATTACAACAAACTACAAGTCATGCCCATTTACAACCCATTAAAACCCAAAAGGAAAAACGACCCGTAAACTACCCCATATCATAACAACAATACAACCCAGGAAAGTATCCATGCTAATACCCATTAACCCATCTTTTTAATCTTAGATATATGTGTCAATTGAGACACCCGTGTTTTCATCCAGAACAACAAACCTATTTCCCTTCTTTGCTTCAACATCCCGGAACGGACCTTCAAACTTAGGACCCAGCTTATAGTTCAGCTGATTCCTGACATTTATCTTCAAGTAAACCCTATCTCCAACAGCCACTTTGACTCTATCTGGCTTTGCATTACTCCTATCCACCATGGCTCGCATTTCATCTCAAGATTCTTAGCAAGGCGCGCATATCTCTCTTTCACAGTTGAAATCAGTGATTTTACAATCTCGTCATCTGTTGGAATGGGCAACAGATCAAACGAGCCTCACACTGGGTATCCAAACAGTGCTTCATTGGGAGACATTCCAATGGTATCGCTTAGCATTGCATTTATAATATGTTGGACCTGTGGAAGATAGCGGTCCCAATTTGGGCCATTGCCTCCCACAGTCATTTAAGAGCTTCAATAACCTTTCTATTTGCTCGTTCGCACAAGTCATTCGCTTCTGGTCTATATGGAATAATATTAACCTTTTTAATCCCCACTACGTCTGCGAGACATTGCATCGTACGATTTACGAATTCCCATCCGTTACCTGTAATGAGAATTTCCGGTGCCCCATATCTGCAAATATACCCATTAAAGAACGTGATAGCCACCTCCTCCACTGTTTATGCTTCAACCGGAAAATCTCTACTAACCTAGTTAACTCGTCAACGACCACCAACAGGTGCTTATGGCCATAATTAGATTCACAGAAATTACTCAAGATGTCCATGTGGACTCTTGCTGTGGGTCTGGTAGGAATCGGGAATGGACCCAGTTTACATGAAACGACCCTCGATGGCTTACATGCATTACAGACTGAACAACTTCTAACAAAGTCTCCTATATCTCTTGACATATTCTCCCAAAAGAATTGTCCTCGTATGTTCTGATACGGCTTCTCAATCCCTAGATGAGGAGTGATAGACCTACTGTGAACAATATCTAACACCGTAGGTACCAGGCTCGTGGGAACAACTATTTGCGTCGTATCGCCCTCATCTTCACTATTTCTCAGTCTGTATCTAATCTCCCTAACTAACACATTACCCTCTAACTCAAGCCCCGCAAAAGGCAGCTTATATCCCTTCCTAACAAATTCCCCTCTAAGAAAAGCTTTTGCATCTTTCAAGATCTAATCTTCATCCTGTTTTTTTCTACCAGACTAATATCCCAATCAATGCTATCTCCTGATACATAACATACATTCTACCACATTCTGCCTACCCTCTATATACTTTATTTTAGCATCAAAATCCCAGATTGTTAGATACCACCAGGCTCTTTTGGGTGAAAGATCTGGCTTATTAAAAAGATCCACAAAAGGCTTATGATCAGTGAAAACCTCTACCTGAGTACCCATAATTAGGATTTTAAAGTGGACCAAGGCCGATACCACAGCAAAGGCCTCTTTGTTCACAATTGACATGAGTCGCTCATTACTACCTCGTGTCTTAAACTTCCTACTGTAAAATGCAATCGGGTGGAGTTTTCCATCGAACTTCTGCATAAGGCATGCGCTCATCCCGTCATTACTCATGTCCGTCACCAACGTGAATGGACGTTCTAAATCCGGAAACTTCAACACTGGGGGATTTGTTACAGTATCTTTTATGGTTTGAAATGCTACTTGCTGTCACTATCCCCAAACAAACTGCACATCATCCCTCAGAATATCTGTCGAAGGAGACGCCAAAACGGAAAACCCTTCACAAATCTACGGAAAAATCCCGCCATGCCTAAAAACAACCGAACCTTCTTAGTCTTGGGTGTAGCGAACTCCACAATTGCCTTAAACTTATCATCGTTTACTCTGACACCGTCTTTAGAAATGACATGCCCTAAATACACTATCTGCTTCTTGAGAAAATTACACTTAGCTAACTTTATCTTTAAACCAGCTAACCTAAGTCTTCTAAAAACTTCCCTAAGAACTTCTAGATGCTCCTCTACTGAATCAGTGGCAACTAAGATATCATCCATGTAGATATGGACTGTCTTCCCTAATATGGCATGCAAAACCGTATTCATCAATCTAGTAAAAGTCATCGGACTGCCTGTCAAACCAAATGGCATTCGTATGGACTCATAATGACCCTTCGGCAAAGAGAAGACCGTGTACTTTCGACTCTCCTCATTTAGTGGAACCTGTAAGTATCCCTGCATTAAATCAATTGATGTGTAGATACTCCTACCCCCTATCTCACAAAACAAATCTGGCAAACACGCCACAGGGTAGCGATCAGGAATAGTTTTTTCATTCAATTTCCTAAAGACTACACAAACCCTAACTGAGCCATCTTTCTTGGGGACTGCAAGCAATGGAAAATTGAGTGGTGACACACTAGGCCTAACAATGCCTTCGTCCTCCCACTTATTTACCTCTTGTTCTACCTGCTCCCTAATCTTAAAAGGAATCCTATATAAAGGAACAAAAATATGCTTAGTCTTGTCCTCCAACTGAATCTTGTGTTCTAACACATTCGTTACTCCTAACTTGTCCCCTTTAAGTGCGGCTACATCCGCAAACTCGACTAAAACATCTTCTACACCCTCAGCATATTCCTTGTAATCAGCATTTGCTAACTGGTCTCTAAACACTTGCCTTCTAGCTTGTAAATCTGCTTCTGAAAAAGAACAAAAATCCCCGACAACGTTCACTGAATTATCTCCATCGACCCAATCAACGAAGTCGATTGCATAAGTACCTTTTTGATAATTATGAACTGTATCGTTACAATTCAGCAACTCCACCCAAGTTTCCCCTGAACTCGTTCACTTACAGAACTCGTACACAAAACTCCTTTCAACTTCTCGCTACCCTCATCAACGCACATCTGTCTGGATTTACGCACACCTTTCACACTCACTTTCACCATCGCAACCATACCCGGACCAAGCACCGCATCATCAGTCAAAACTCCCTTATAGTGCTTCTCATCCCCCGGCACATATTCATCATCCAGCCCCGGACCTTCATGTACTCGCGAGATATTCTCACTCACTACACTCACGTCTGCCCCCTCTTACGGTACAAACACACCAGGCACCCCAACAGTTATACCAGAAACCCCTGTGTGAACCGATATATTCCATCTCCGACATGCCGGATGTCCCAGCAGCAATGTATTTCCCAAAGCACATACCCTTATAACTAGAAATGGTTCCATCAAAGATCTACCCCCAGTGGATAAATCTATGTCCAAACAACCCAAGATTCTTAATTTATTTGCCTGAACGTCGGATACAGCTTCCTGCGCAGGTCTCAGATCGATCGGGAAACATTGATCTGAGCAATTCTTCTTTCATCAGGTTAATGGAGGCACCTGTATCAAGAAAGACCCTTGCATTTACTCCCTGTACAGACCCAATTACAACAGGCTTCGACCCTGCGGGTTCTCCCAAAAGCCCAATATCCCAAGAGACACCCATCCAGTTTTCCTTTACAAACGACCGGTCTTTCGACAATGTCTGCCAATTACCAGATCCCCTTGAGCAATTTCCGTGAGGCACCTCCCTATCTGACTACTAAAATTCCGGAATGCGGCCTGTTATACTGTCTCTGAGACGGCAAGACCGCCAAGGATGATCACAACTATTACAACTGCCACAATACCTAACACAGCAAAATTTCTTGATGTGACCCTGCAAATTACAGTTAAAACAACGAACCCGTGGGATCCTAGAACTCAAGCCACCCATCAATCTTAGGCTATTATGACTTGCAACCAAATTCTTCGGACCGCGGACTGGATTTCCGCGTCCTACACAACCATAGGCTGCTCTACGGAGTCTCTGATCACTACTACCTCCTATATTTTTACTTATTCTTGGCTAATCACGAATGCAAAAATTCCCAAGGTCCCGTAAAAGTATACCCTTTATCAAAACAAAACAAACCGAATGCAAAACAATTCCCCTTAACAGAATTCCCGTACAACACAAAAATTACAATGTTAAATCCCTTTACTCCACAATTAATCCCCGAAACTCAAAAGAAACGTACTCAACCCGGAGCCATCATTAAATCCCAGCTCAATTAAAATTACAATCAAATTCAAAGTTCCCGAAACGAACAATTAAATCAAAAGTTTACAAAACCAACCATAAAATGCAAAAAAAAGAAAATTAATTAAACCCTCAATTAAATTCAAAATTATGTAAATCCAAAAACTAAATTTACTATTAAGTAATCCCTTAAATAAATTCCCAATGAATTAAACCCATCATCAAACTACATTCCAAAGATTAATTTCACAATTAGCGAACCCTTGCAGTTAAATTCCCAAATCAAATGGAGAGAGAGAGAGAGAGAGAGAGAGAGAGAGAGAGAGAGAGAGAGAGAGAGAGAGAGAAACAAGTGCTGTTTACCTACACAGCTGATTACTCTTTAGTCAGTCAAAAGGGGTCAAGTTCACTTCTTCCAAGGCCAAGCTACAAAAGGACATAAAAAAAGAAATGGGAATCGCCTCTCAGGCACACACACACACACACACACACACAGAGAGAGAGAGAGAGAGAGAGAGAGAGAGAGAGAGAGAGAGAGAGAGAGAGAGAGAGAGATTCGCCTCCCACCCTCTACGAGCAGCAACACCCCCTCCCTATTACCCTCTCAATCCTCATCCAAGCCCTGATGACACCTATAGAAAAAACACTTAGCACCATAGTCTCAGAGGCTCGCTCTGTCTCCAACGGCAAAGCTGCTGGATGCACACTTCCTCCTTTGTCCAAGCAGAAAATGTCATTCAAGCAAATACAACCGCTCTACATACATACACACATACCCACATGCACATACATGTGTGATCCCAAAAGCCAAGAAGTGCAAACACACATGCGAAAAAATGATTGCACCCCGCAAATCACAAATATCAAATGAAATACTACCCAATTATAAAAATTCCCACAAATAATGCAACAAGAAAATATCACCCTTAACCCTACACGCCGATGCGCACAGCAGATTGCTATAAAAAAAAAAAGATGCAATATCCATATAATACATTCAGCGCTTCATAGGCGTGGCAAAGCAAGCAAAACGCTCCGCCCAAACTCGTGACGCAATTGCTATGTCACCGTGGTGATGACATAACACAATCGTCGTAATCGAAACATTAGTTACAACACAATGGCAAAAAACACACACAGTTGTCCCTACCATCAGTTATAACACAACAAACAGGACAATTCCACATTATCGTACCGACTAAAAAGAAAAATCACAACACTCACATTAGCAGTGCACGAATTTCCATCAAGTGAAGAGAGAGGGGGAAAAAAAAAAAAAATACTCACGCGTCTTCACGTGTTTTAACACACACTAGCGGTCATAATACCGCAATTACCGCACAATATACCCATCGATATATCACTGTTTTATACCCTACCAAAACACTCTTCAAGAAATACTAGCTTGCGAGAGATGCTGGCCTCCCAGCAACTTGTACACTGGTGACCCCCATAAAATCCTATCCTGAGATGCCAACACTAAATTATGTCTCTTCGGAAGCGTATACATGCCTTAATTATCCAATTATCTAACTATCTAACACCTTCTAACTCCCCTAACTACCTTATACCGCTGCCGCCAAAAACTGTAAAGGCCAATCCTGAAGCCTATACTTTATTTGAATCTCTGTTCTATGAACAGAGGTTGGTATCTTGCTTTTCCCGAGATATTGTGTAATAGCGTGTAGCGTGAGCCGACATCATAAGTTATACCTTTCCCTAACTAAATTCTAAGGACTACTGGAATGAGATACTAAGTACAAAACTAAACCTTTATAAAAAAAAATAACGAAAATAACTTCTTAAAAATTACGAAGAATGGAAATCGAATAATCCAACATCACTACGAAATCTTCTAAAGAAATAAGGTTCAAAATCATAAACACCCAATTACTTAGGGAAATACAAAAAATTATTCATCAGTCATTCAGATCATAGATAGGTCAATTAACAGAATCAGGTCATTTCAAAAGTGTCACCACTCCCTTCCTTGAAGAGGGACGTGAAGGAAGGAGAGAGGAATTCCTGTAAAGAACAACGTTATATTAAAACCCTAATTCACAAAATACAAATGCATAACCACAAGATTTCACTGCAACATGGATAGAGTTTTTCCAGCGTCTGAAAAAAAAGATCTAAAATGTTTATCTGTTGTACTCACTTCACAAAAATCCTCTGGAACAGTCTCCATGTGTGTTTTCACGGTTCACATGCTAAATTATACCGATAACGGATCGCAATGCCCAATCCTTCATTGTTCACTCCCATTTTATTCATTAGGCAATGCACGTACGAACACACTCTCATGACATCACCAAGTTCAATGTTCGACAAAGACACGCCCTCTGTACTTCAAGGTGTCACGAGGTACTCGTGCACAAACGTACATCACTTAAATGATTTCTTCAAAACCGGATTTTATAACCGGTTCACCTTCTACAATGATCTAAGCTGAAATCGCACTTTTTACGCCTCGTGGTCTTATGAACAAGGGGCTTTTGTGACATTTGACTTCTTATGGTATGCGAATGGTTCAGCATTTTCCTATATACTGTGTATCGTCAAAATGGACCCTCGAATAGCCGACCAACTTTTCAAAGGTCACCTATGAGTAGTTTTATATATATATATATATATATATATATATATATATATATATATATATATATATATATATATATATATATATATATATATATATATATATATATATATATATATATATATATATATATATATATATATATATATATATATATATATATATATATATATATATATATATATCTCATATATATATATATATATATATATGTATATATATATATATATATATATATATATATATGATATATATATATTCTTTATATATATATATATATATATATATATATATATATATATATATATATATATATATATATATATATATATATTTATATATATATATATATATATATATATATATATATATATGTATATTTATATATATATATATATATATATATATATATGTATATATATATATATATATATATATATATATATATATATATATATATATATATATATATATATATATACTTCCGAATTCTCCAAGTTTATTTTCATAACTGATGTGACATATTATTGTTACCTTCTTACTTATTTCTTTGTTCTAAGTCGGTGAAGTATTCGTCCACAGTGTTTCTTCCCATAGTCAGCAGCTCACGAGTTTATTATTTAGAATGGATTTATATGAAATATAATTATATCTCTTTATAAAACCGTAATGGAGACGAAATGGGTAGCTTCTTACTTTAATGATGAAAGTTAATTACATACACATTTACAATTACGGTTACAGTTTTACTCACTTGAAATCCACTATTGCTAGTCAAAGTTCAATTTCTGTCTGGTTAAGTAGCCTGCGGTCAGGGTATGGTTAAGTAGCCCGTGGACCAAATGTGGTTAAGTAGTCCATGGTCAGAGTCTGGTTGGGACCACGGAAGCTAGGGGGAAGTACTGCGTCTTCTTGTATTGGTGACTAGCGACACTACTCATCCTCTCTGGCTTCGTCCTTCTTTGGGACCCCTGCTTCTTCTTGCTATCTTCCATCTCCTCCCTTGAAGTTACCTCATTGGAAGATTTTATCTGTAAGGCCTCCTCTCGAACAGCTTGACTGGGAAGGACAGTTGTGGGTGTTGTCAAAATCTCTCCTTAGAGGATTTGATTGGAAATGACCTCAGAGGGAGTTGTTACTGGCTCCTCCCTAGAATGTCTAATTGGAGAAATGGTGAACTTCTTCTCTTTGCCCAGCCCCTTTTCATGGAATTTCATGTAAACGCCTCCTACTGAAGGCGGTGTTATAGATATGGCTGGAACTTTGACTCCTGACGAGGTGCTCGGTCAGCTCAGTTGCGAGGGCACAGGTTCGAGATTTTATGATTGGTTTTATGGCCCTGGGCACGATACACCTGCTCACTGTTTTGAGTTCGTATAAAGGCGGTTTCCTACTTTTTAGCTTACTCGACATTTCTAGCCTCGTAATGCATAACAACCAAGGATTAATTGTTGTTCTCTCTCTCTCTCTCTCTATTCTTACTCGACCGATCACTGTATAATTTATCTTTTTCAATTCTCTCTTTTAAGATTCTATGCTTATGCTTCCCGTATCACTACAATAGATACACACACACACATCACACATACATATATATATATATATATATATATATATATATATATATATATATATATATATATATATATATATATATATGTGTGTGTGTATATGTATATAATATAATATATATCTGTCAATGTATGTGTATATATATACACACACATTTCTGGTTGAAACATGTTCCCATGTGTGTGTGTATATATATATATATATATATATATATATATATATATATATATATATATATATATATATATATATATATGTATATACCACCTATGCACATATATATATACATATATATGTATGTATAAGATATATATTATAATATATACATGTGTATATGCATATATATACATATATATATTATTCAACATTTATGTTTATATATGTAAATGTGTGTGTATGTATGTATAAAAAGATTGAATGGTCGATAAAAACGGTGATTACAAGACTGAACATGATATTTTTAATAATATTCTATAATCTTGACTGCTTTTGATTATCTACATGACAGACTACGAGGGTTGTGTTTGAGATGCAGGTGTTCTTTTGAAAGAAATGGCTCCTCCTTGTTTTTCACTCTTGCTGTTGCCCACCTGCATCGACTTTGGTGGGCTTGACCACTGGGACACTTACTTCAGAAGGGAACAGTGGGATTATCCAGAGTTCTGACATATTCCTATTCTCAGTCTGATTTATGACGGGGGATTCGGGAACCTTGAAATATCGTTTCCACTTTCCTCCTGACTTTTGACTGACGATGAGGGAATTCTGGAATCCCCCGTGACGCATCAAAGTGCGGACAGGAATCTGCGAGAAGGGCTCGGGATAATCTCTGGCCCTAATCTCAAGCAAATGGCTTTTGCAGTCACGCCTACCATACCTGGTGTATACGGAGGCCAGAGAATTGAACAATGACACACCGCGTTCACCTTACCCCCCTAAAAACAGTGCGGGAATTTTCTATACTGCCAAGGCCGAAAGTATCAAAACAATTCAACACTCTCAGTTTTTAAACGTATAATCTTCATTGTAAAGTATTCTTCATTGTAAAGAGGCTTAAGGGAAAAAATTGTATGTTTCCTTTTATCTTTTCCTCCTAAACCTATATAAAATATTTACTTTATACAGCATACAAAGATCGTAGCATTTCTCTCTGAGGAGATTCGCAGCTTGGCAGTAGCTGCGCTAAAAAGAAAAACTAGCGGCCGATGTTCTTACCGTGCGCATTCTCTCTCTTTCTCTCTCTCTCTCTCTCTCTCTCTCTCTCTCTCTCTCACACACACACACACACACACACACACTCACACACGCACAAACACACACTCACACAGACATCCACTGTAAGTAACATGACATTCTTTCATTGACCGAACATATCAGTGTTATAAAGTGATAGAGATTTTTTCAAATATCAGTCTTATGAAAATATAACTAATGCCAATGATATCCGATATGAATTCCTACGAAAAGCTAAAAAAAAAAAAAAACTGTAACAATTAAAATTTAGTTAATTACAAGAATATATAATTAAACCATCAGAAATCATTTAATAAAATTTAAATATTTTGGTAAATCCAGAAAGTTTCATATGTCTGTGTGTATGTACTAATATCAGCCTGTCATAAAATTCTCACACAGCGTTGATAAATCTAAATTTAGAAAACTATGTATGGTATTCCTTGTCAATTGAGTGCTTGGTCATCGTTAAAACATCATCCAGAAATAAGGTCAATATATTATTCACTGATCTGTCATTTCAAACAACTATTGCTTAAAAAAAATTAATTTGTTCTCATAAAATCATTGAAAAACCATTGAAACATATTGAATTACTTGTTCATATTTTCACACATTCATGTCAGCGATGGGCAGAAGGTTGGCCCTTTCTAAAGTGATACCTGTAAAAGTAGGCATTAGAGAAAATAAGGCACACAGGTGCATATTCTTTTAACCAATGGAACGATAATCGATCGTCCGTAAAATATGAGCGCTTTTGTTGTAGGTATAGAGTAGGTGTAGAGTGAGTGGATTCATGCGCATGTCACGCACACACACGTACACACATACATATGCATATTGCATATATATATATATATATATATATATAAATATATATATATATATATATATATATATATATATATATATATATATATATATATATATATATATATATATATATATATATATATATATATATATATATATATATATATATATATATATATATATATATATATATACATACATACATACATACATATAATCAGATTAATATATATACATCTCTCTCTCTCTCTCTCTCTCTCTCTCTCTCTCTCTCTCTCTCTCTCTCTCTCTCTCTCTCTCTCCATTTCCTACCGAGTTGGTCGACCTTGGGTCTGGCAGGGAGGGCAGAGAAGAACCTGGGGAAATTCGCATACTCATCGTAAACAAATGGATTGTATGGTGCCATACACAGTACTTAAAAAACTTTTACGTTTTATGTTATGGTTATGACAATATTTTTGTTCTTTTCTGTATTTTTGTTTTAACATAACAAAATTATTATATCAGTGATCTCCCCAGTGAGGACTTATTTCTGGAAAAGAAGAAATGATAATGAATTAATAATTTCTTAAATGGCATCTTTCTTGTTTAGAGGTCGCTACAGAGCGTTCTCATTTTCCCCAAGTAAATGAACGCAGCCGATTTAGACTACGGTGACTGGTTTTATTTTACAAAAATGGCTTCAAATTCAATCATTTGAGTTCCATATCAGTCCATTCATGAAAAATGATAATCACAGATAAATGAGTGTTATGGGGGAACATATTTGAAGAGGAAAAAGTAGATATTAATCTTTTATGAAGCAAAAATTGCTAGGGAAAGCTCAACCTAACACATGTTTACTGTGCATTTTGGGAAATTCTTAGCATTCCTTCGCGAAAAGTGTTAATATTTTGTTAACGAAAACTGGACATAAAGATATGAAAATTATTTGTCTTTTCATTGATACCATTACCAAGAATCTTTTCAAACTATAATGTAGACAATATGGTATTTTTTGAAAACTTTTGCACTAACAATACTCGACTTCCCAAATATCAGAAGGTATCTGGAGTAGCAGGTACTCTCGTCTCACTGAGGCAGGAGTGGAAAGTGTTAACCAGGTCCTTTAGTTCTTCCGTAGTAGCAGCTTCGGATCGGTAGCGCCTCAAGTTGGCGTCCTCTGTCAGTGCACAGATGAGCTGATCCCGTCTGAAGGTAGGAATGGAGGTGTCTGCCCCCTTGATGAGGAGAGCGGCTGCAGGTTCAGAAGCAGGCTCGTCTTGAGGAGTGCCAGGCTAGTCATGCAGCCATGGCATTTCTGCTAGGGTAAAATCAGTAGATAGCAGGTCATCATCTGGGAGAGGTGTCTCCTTCTCAGGTTCTTTAGGGATAGTAGCTGGCATGCACCATAGAGGAATCAGTGTGTTCCTTTCAATGGATAAGATCTTGTCCCAAGAGAAGAGGACATCCAGTCGCTAGGGATTGGATGGCTCTGAAATGGTGTTCCCTCTCCTGGGAGGAATTACTGGTAGTGACCCGAAGGCAAACTGTGGGTAGGTCCTTAATGTCTCCATCTGCTCAACAGACGGTCGTCTGCTCTTCCTTGTGGGTGGGAGCACTGGTAGGAACGTGATATCGTGTGATGTGGCTCACCTCAGAACCAGTGTCCAAGATGGTAACCAGCGTTTGATGGGGAGAGGAGCCATTGAGGGATGCTATGGTCACAGCCCCGAGGCCTATCCACTTGGCGGGCTGTCTAGAACTGACAGAAATCTGGACTGCTCTTGGTGCAGCATGCCTTGGGCAAAACTTGTAGCTTGCGGACATGTGGTCTTGCTTGTTGCAGTCTTGACAAGTTTCTTTGCTATTGTCCTTTTGTGGCACTGCCCCTGAAGAGGA
>NC_089783.1:4779676-4804676 GCF_040412425.1 Macrobrachium rosenbergii | reverse complement strand
GGAAGAGCTCTCTCTCTCTCTCTCTCTCTCTCTCTCTCTCTCTCTCTCTCTCTCTCTCTCTCTCTCTCTATGGATGGACTTCCGGTTCTCAGATATATACTACGTATCTTCTACTATTTTATTCACCTACGAAATCATGTCATAATGCTGAACACAATGAGCTATTTATCTTACTTTGCTTGTAGTTTCACAGTTTTGGATTTAAAAAAGGCTGTTTCATTCCTGCAGCTCGGCTGATCTGTTTACCGAGCACTTTCTGGCGCCAGGTCTCTTCCTTCTCTCATTGACGTCCTGATTACAGAACCTTACCTCTAACGCAAGCTCTTTGATTCGCCCGTTACCAATGCTCTCATGTTGTGCTGATCACCATTTTCAGTGAGTATCTACATTTGTTTCATTTTGTATCGACTTACTTTTCTCAAGCTACTGACAGGTTCATACGAACACTTCCTCCCAGAAGAATAGCCTAACAATTCTTTCACTAATTATCACATTTACTTGTTTTTTCTCGTAATTTAACGACCTCTTGCTCCCTTGTTTTTTTTTCGACTAAAGATCATGGTTAGGTAAGCATCAGCTTACCTAACCGTGATCCTCATTGCTGTACACCAAATATATCATCTACGAACGCTCAAGTTTCTTTCAGCCGACTCTGTAGTGTTTTTCTTTCTGAAATCAAATAACACTGCACCTTCTGCATACGTTTGCCACTCCAGTATTTAGCATTATGCAATAAAATTATAAAAACTAAAAAATATCAACGTATTTCTCAAAGGCTTTCCCTTCATTAACGTTTATGTCACTAAAAATGAGATAGAAGATCGATAACTCGGAATTATTGAAACACAAATGTTCCCTATCAAAAACTCTCCAGTAAGAGGGAACAACTGATATTTGTTGTAAAGAATTATTTTTGGCTTACGTTATTCACACTTTTTGCATCTGCTTCAAGAGATTTTTCTCAGTGACAGCTCAGCAGACATTAATGTATACATACATACATATTATATATATATATATATATATATATATATATATATATATATATATATATATATATATATATATATATATATATACAGTATATGTATGTGTACATTAATGTCTATATGAGCCTCACTGAGAAAAATCTCTCAGCAGACGCAAAAAGTGTAAACAACATATAAGCCAAAAAATACTTCTTTACAATAAATATATACATACATACATTATATATATATATATATATATATATATATATATATATATATATATATATATATATATATATATATATATATATATTTACAGTATATGTATGTGTACATTAATGTCTACTGAGCCCTCACTCGAAAAATCTCTCAAAGCAGATGCGGTCGCCATTATAGAAAACGTGATGAAGATTAACCTTTGCGCCACCTATGTGGGATGCCATGGCGTAATCCCCAAAGGTTATTTATAGGTGATGCAACAGAAATCGAGAGAGAGAATATGCTGAACACCACCCAAGGACAGATGTCCTGACCTTGCTGTCCTGTTGAGCCTGCCTCGTGTTCGACCCCAGGCCTTGAACCAGTGTACTTTTGTAGTGGCATTATAATTCCCTCCACCACCAGCACCCTATCGAACGAGGACACCGTTATCTTGACGAAGGTAATGTGCCGGAAATAGGTTCTCTCAGTCAGTCACGATCCCAGTTATTTCTCTGCCTGATTTTTCTTTTATTTCTCCCAGTGTGCGATCACCTTCAGTAATTTGTGTTGGAGCATACAGTGTTAACATAATTATGCATTAGTGTTGAACCGAGTTATTTGGCACCCTCTGTGCATTCCCCAGTTTCCCTTTGAGCGTCTTATTATTATTGCAAGTAACAGTCTTGCATATATTTACAGATAGGCCTCAACTGTGGAATCTCTCAGCCGATCCATGTGCAGTTCCCCTTCCCACTGCAATGTTCCTTGTTACAAAGATATCATTAGCATAGAATATTTATTTTGTATAGGATTCATTACCTGCCTAGCAATTCATTATTCTTCTGATCTGTGTTTGTTATGTAAATATAATTAGTTAAGAGAACTCTTGAGTTTACGTAATTTCCCTCACATGAAGAAGGCCCTAAGCCATAGATTCCCTTGTTTGGCTGCGAACTGTCTGAATATTGAATCAGATGTGTAATAAATAAAAGGAACTCCCTGCATTCATCCGGTGCCACCCAGAATCAAGTAAGTATCCCCCGGACATTCATAACAACTGGTGACATTGCCAGGATCCGATTGCCTTGCAATTATCAGCGGAATAGCAACTGCTAGCTGATCTGCATAATTAGAGACGATCCTGATATCATACCCCCTCCATTTTAAGTAAATGAGAAGAGCCAGTTCCACAGCGTAAGTACGTGCGAAAATATTTTGTTTGGGTTTATACTAGCTGCGA
This sequence comes from Macrobrachium rosenbergii, assembly GCF_040412425.1. NCBI lineage: Eukaryota > Metazoa > Arthropoda > Malacostraca > Decapoda > Palaemonidae > Macrobrachium > Macrobrachium rosenbergii. Next base: position 4,802,264 of record NC_089783.1, on the reverse strand, counting down.
AAAGTGACTGCAATCAGCGTTAGATAATTGACAAACCATGTGCATGCCAAATTAGTTCATGAGAATAGAGAACATATTAACAGTTCAATGAGATTTTTGAGCTATCACATGCTAGCTGCATGTTTTAAGAATAGGAAGGTAGGGAGCAACTCAGTCGAAGAGTTAATAAAAGGAAATAAGTTCCTATTCCTTCGTCCACACGATAACAACAATTTGAAGGTCCCCAATTCCCAGATAGGTGCACTTTAGGCAACCGCCAAGGCTTTGACTTCAGCTGTTTTCGTATCACTGGATTTATTTATTCTCTCTCTCTCTCTCTCTCTCTCTCTCTCTCTCTCTCTCTCTCTCTCTCTCTCTCTCTCTCTCTCTCGCTTGATCGATACGAAAAGCTAGGAAGTATTTAGGAATCTAAATTTCCTCTCTCAAGACGAGAGAATAGTAAATTCCGACAATGAATTTTCAATTCCAGGCTACGTGGGCCATCCCTAACCGTCCGCCATCTTTGATTTGTGAGTGCCATTAGAAATTCCATTGTTATAAAACCACACACACACACACAACACTCATATATCTCTTTCTTTCGCTAGCTAATTTTCACCCATAAATCCGTGCACCTTGCCGCATTTTTTAAAACAATAAACTTTTAATTCTTTAAGTGAGTAGGATATTCCTCGGCAAGCCTGTAGTATTCTTGTAAATTTATTTATTGACGAATATAAAAGCGAGAATTTCCTCGTTCATTTATTACTGAGGGAGGCTCGAGCGTGGGGCAAAAGGGTAGGCAGGTAGAACGCCAGACATGCGGTCAAGACGAACAACCCAAAACATGCCTGACTCATTCATTTGTCGGCAGATGTCACGAGACATTGGAATACAGGTGCGAGCTAAGGTTTGTTTTGCTAACGGAGAATAACAATTTCTTTCCTCCCCCACAGCAGTCCGCATTGCCTCCGTGCATGCTATAAGATCATGCATTTTTTATCTTTTTTTTTCTTACCCTCGTGCATTGGAGATTTTAATATTCGATAGGATCGATGTACTGTTCTCATTATGCAACATTTAAAATTATTTAACAGAGCAAGGAAAATTTCCTTTACACATCATAAGTGTATAACCCTGTAAGTCTTTTCTTTTTATTTGTTCTGCAGTGTCTCTCCACAAAATAAAATATACATTAAGGCTTATGCTAGCTTGGGCTAATTTTTCTTTCACTGAGAACCACTAAGTCTATTAAGACATATCAACAGACACCCTGAAGTTTGTCTTACTCAGACATATTAATTTCTAACTGAATTTTGTCTTAATCAGACATATTAAATTTTAACTAAGTCTTTCAGACATACTGATTATTTGTTTTATTCAGACATACTAATTTTTAACGGAGTCTCTTCAGATATCCTGAAATTTGTCTTATTCAGACATGTAAATTTTTAAGTCTCTTCAGACACACTGAAATTTGTCTTATTCAGACATACTAATTTTCATTCATTCTGAACAATTAAGTGTTTAAAATTTGTCTTATCCAGACATTAATTTTAACGGTCTTTTCAGACACCCTGAGGTTTGTCTTATTCAGACATGTCAATTTTCCTTCATTCTGAACAATTGCGTGTTTCAGACACCTGAAATTTGTCTTATTCGGACATATTAATTTTTAACCGAGTCTCTTCAGACACCTGAAATTTAAGTCTTTTCAGACAACTGAGTCTTTTCAGACATATTTGATTTTCTAACAAGTCACGCCCAAAAAAAGTATTATCTCAAGATGTCTGCGACAACCAGAGCCCAGCAAAATGAGGACTTCAAATTCTACATTTCCTCTGGAAAGGATATGGGACTATCAGGACAAGCCCTGAGGGAATGGGTCCAAGAGAGAGTAGACTGTGCCAAGGAGGAAAGAGAGACAGAAAGAAGGGCCCAGGAGAAACAAGAAGAGACAGAAAGACTGGAGAAGGAGAAGGAAAGACAGGAGAAAGAGAAAGAAAAAATAGCCTAAGAGAAACGAGAAGAGGTGGAAAGACAGGAGAAGGAGAAAGAAAAATAGCCCAGGAGAAACGAGAAGAGGTGGAAAGACAGGAGAAGGAGAAAGAGAGAATAGCCCAAGAGAAATGAGAAGAGGCAGAAAAACAGGAGAGGGAAAAGCATGGCAAGATCAAGAGGGACATATAGGAGGAAGTCCTCTAGTTGGAAAAGTTCGAGGACATCTTCAACTTAGATGGCTTTTAAGGAATCGAGCCATCTTTAGAGGGCAGGGGTCTTCTTAGCAAGCTACTTGGACCAGGTTTGACCGGCCTCCTTCAGTAACTCCTACACTGTTGTCTCCATCTGTCAGGGATAATTTCGAAAGCCTTCACAATGGCCACTTGGACAATTGTGAGGTCTCCTTGTTCTTCTGGTTGGAGGGCACTGAATGCAGTGACACCCTTCCCTTCAAGGTGTCTGCCCAGGATTAAGGCTATTTCATCAGGCTCAGGTTTGTAGGTCTTCATAAGCCTTTCAACATGGTCGAGCCAGGCTTCGGGCTTGACTTCGTCCCATTTCTTTATGAAGGAGCTCACACTGTTAAGCATTGGTTGGGGCACAGCGCCTGTGGGTCTCACGCCTCCCTTTTCTAGAAGGGTGAGCTGAAATGGCCTCTCCTTCTCTCTCTCTCTCTGTCTCTCTCTGCTCTTTCTGTTTCATCCCTCTTATCCTGGGCTCATTGTTCTTCCTCTTTCGCTCCATCCCTTTTCTCCTAACCTAATCTTTCCTTCTCCTTTTCTGGTCTTTCTTTTTCCTTCGCTGCTCTCTCTGTCTCTTCCCATTTCTCCTGGGCTAATCGTTTTGCCTCCCTACCTTTCTTAGCCTTGTCTATTCTTTCTTGGACCACCTCTGCTATGCCTGTCTGGAGTAGCCCATAGCCTGTCCGGCTTCTAAGTAGAACTTACTGTCCACACTGACGGCAGACCTAGTTGCCTTAGACAACACTGTGAAGATGCTTTTAGATGAGTGTGGCCCTCAAGTATGTCTGCAAGGACTTAGGGAATGGAATAGAGCCAATGGTGGCACTACTAGTAGGTAGGAGTGTCCCTTTGGGTGAGGTGGCACTGGTACTCGATCAAGGGTTGATCTGAGGGTTGATGTAAATATCCCATAGGACTCGGGTTTGGGAGTTCCATGGAACTCAAAGGTTGAGCTAAATAAATAATTCAGTATGTCTAAAAGACTCAAGGATGTTCGTGATGGAATGGTAAAATATGTCTGCAAAGACTCAAGGTTATTCGTGAGGAACTGGTAAAATATATCTGCAAACAATCAAGGTTATTCGTGATGAACTGATAAGATAAGTCTGCACAGACTCAAGGTTATTTGTGTTGAACAGATTTAGTTAGTGCCATAAGACTTTAGGCATATAAGGAGGAGTGGCATTGACGGCAGACAGTTTCTTGGCTAGTTCAAGGTGGAACTTTATCAAAGATTTCACAGTACTATTATCTTTATCGGTGGGATCTCTTATTATTTTTCATAAGTATCTTAATCGGATAAAGGCTGATTAGCCTCAATTTACGAATTCTTACTCAAAATAACAATGCAGTTTGACTTATTAACCTTATTTATATGAGTATCTTTATTAGTTCATAAGTTTTTAAGTACTATCTGGAATCTCAAAGGCATAATATGTTTTAAATTCGAATTGGATGTGGCATACACACATCCTTTTGCAATCAAAATATTGTCAGAGTTTACTTTTTATTTTCGGTTATTCTAAATATATGAAACCTTTAGCTACTATAAAAATGTCAACTTTGTCCTTAGCAATGCAAAAATTCATACCAAATCCTAAAACAAGTTTTTCATTCTCATTGAGTTCATATGGAGATAGGTTTACGTTTAAGTCCGGATTGTTTTTCGTTGTCTATACACTATCCCTAACTCTGCTTATAATATCTTTAAAATAAATAATGAAGATATTTTTCTTGGCAGCGAGTATTTAAACTTTTATAAAAAATATTTAAACTTTTAATATTTAAACTTAATAATAATAATAATAATAATAATAATAATAAATAATAATAATAATAATAATAATAATAATAATAATAATAATAATAATAATAATAATAATAAAAGCAATAATAATAATAATAAATAATTAATAATAATAATAATAATATTAAAAACAAGTTTTCATTTTCAGGGTTATATCTTCTTTCTTCGCTGAAGTGCAAAACCTTGTTCAAGAAGTAAAAGACTGAATTTCTCCGGAGAGGGAGCTTTAAATATAGTAGTAAAAAGCAAGGCTGAGATTGAAAATAAAATCTTATAAGATTAAGGAAGACGCAAATTAATTTGCGCATGCAAAATGTACTTTTATTAACCAAGTATAAAGATATAAAAATGAAGAATAATGCAGGAGGATAGCAAGGATAATGGATATTCTCTGAGGTATCTCTATAAATGCCTGTCAACAGAGATAGAAGTACAAAACCAGTAAACTCCTAAGGTAAATGAAATGTAATGGAGTCAAAATTGGAATTGAGGGTGGAAGAAATAAAATAAAAGAACTACTGAACTATAATAATAAACCAATAACACGAATTTTCATTAATGCCAGAATGAATAAACAATTTATGAATTTCTGACTTTGCAGCCTAATAATTTTTGACTGTTCAAAGCCTTTATACATACATACTTGTCAGCTTGTTCAAAATATATATATATACATATATATTATATATACATATATATATATATATATATATATATATATATATATATATATATATATATATATATATATATATATATATATATATATATATATATATATATATATATAATATATATATATATATATATATATATATATATATATATATATATATATATATATATATATATATATATATATATATATATATATATATATATATATATATATATATATATATATATATATATATATATATATATATATATATATATATATATATATATATATATATATATATATATATATATATATATATATATATATATATATATATATATATATATATATATATATATATATATATATATATATATATATATATATATATATATATATATATATATATATATATATATATATATATATATATATATATATATATATATATATATATATATATATATATATATATATATATATATATATATATATATATATATATATATATATATATATATATATATATATATATATATATATATATATATATATATATATATATATATATATATATATATATATATATATATATATATATATATATATATATATATATATATATATATATATATATATATATATATATATATATATATATATATATATATATATATATATATATATATATATATATATATATATATATATATATATATATATATATATATATATATATATATATATATATATATATATATATATATATATATATATATATATATATATATATATATATATATATATATATATATATATATATATATATATATATATATATATATATATATATATATATATATATATATATATATATATATATATATATATATATATATATATATATATATATATATATATTCTCAACATCAGAGCTGCAGCTCTCAAAATCATAACTCGTAGGCGTCCAGGGAAAGGCACTCAGTACAGCTGATAGTTTATTCCTAATGCCGACGTTTCACAACTACATTATTGCATTTTCTAGGCTGAAAAACAGCGAGCTGACTCAATAATTAATCATAAAAACATTTATTACAACAACTGATTAAAAACACTACAGTATTGTCCCATTTAAAATGCTAATTCTTTTAAAAATATCAGAGGCACCATGCCACTAAAAGAAAGACCTATCCAGACGGGAGCTAAAACAAGACTATTGAAAGAAGGAGAGAAAAATACAAATTAAAACACAAATAGATAAAAGGGAGAAAACAAGGTAACAATAAGGCAAATAGGACCATCAAGCAATAAACAGCTGAGTGGATGATGTTTGGGTGTTCAATGATGGAACTGTTAATTTTATCATTATAGATTCTAAAGTTGTTAAGTCACTGTCTTTCTGTGTTTGTCCTATTATTCGGAAAGTCTTTGTTGTCTATGATTGTTTACATAATTTCGAATGATTCCTTATGTTGGATTGTTCTGGGTTGGACAATCTACTCCCAGAAGAAGCTAACTCCTCTATGGGCGTCTATGGTACCCTCAGCAGTCTTTTTGGTACATTCAACGTAAGTCCCCTGGTTACACCTGGGGCAAGTATACTTATGTAAACGGATGTAAACAACGGTAACTTTTGTCCTGTAACCAGGGACTTACGTTGATGTACCAAAAGACTGCTGAGGGTCCATAACACAATTTGTTTTGGTCCTGTAACCAGTTATAACCTTCTTATAAAAATCGTTGGATGGTCATATTTAATTATTAAACTGAATTCTGGTTGATCTTATGCAAATGTTGGAAGTTTCAAACTAGGGAGATTTACGCTGTCAATTTTTCATTCCGATCGGCGCAAAAGATTCACTGCTTCTTGGAATATTTCGTTCCCGTTTCCCTTCTGCTAGTTGATGTTGTATTGGTGTTTCTAGTGCTGAAGACTGTCTTGAATTTGCGCTGTTAAATTGAGTTAGTTTTAGCAACACTGCTCACTCTCTGTAAATTTCTCTAATCCGTAACTTTTAATGTTTTCAAAATCATTCGAAATTATATATATGCCAAATGCAATCTTTTTATTTGTTTTGCGTTGCACCACATATGAATGACTCCGTTTCTGTCTGTTGAACTAAGTTAGGTTGAAATTGTCTATTAATACTTTCTCTTTTTCAGGAGGGGTTAAGTGATGCGGGCACTGTTTTCATAAGTTTTATTCTTAACACTAAACTATTTCACACGGCCAGCCACACTGGACTTAGAAATTTCTTGATGTTAGAGAGTTGGTGAGCCTAATTTAACCCAAATTGGGTTTCAAAAATAACTCTAATTAAAAATTGATCAGAATGAACTCTGGACCTATGTTGAATAAAACTCCGCCTCTTTGAGGACATCTACTTTACTCTTAATGGTTCAATTAACTCCCATTTTGGCAAGGACAAATCAGGTCAATTTTGCTGACCTTTTCACTTCATAGTCTTCCTCTCCTTCCTTTCCCACATCTTGGAGGTTTGTTTGGTTACACTTCAATTTACTTGGTCTCATGGCTCATCATTTTAAATTATAAACATCGTCTCTAGCTCTCTCTTTTTCTCTCTCTCTCTTTCATAATCCTATATCAGTGAATCTCATACTTATTCACTGCATAACATATATATATATATATATATATATATATATATATATATATATATATATATATATATATATATATATATATATATATATATATATATATATATATGTTAATTCATTTATAAATATATATAGAATAATAATGAATTTTTGATTGTTGAATCGGTTTTTATTACTTTCACAATACTTTCTAAATCTTCTTTTCTTCCAAATGTAGTTGATGGGTAAAATAAAGTAAAAAAACACAACGCCACAGCTGTTCCGTCACTCGTCGTGACCTCTTCAAAGTGAACTACTTTATCTTTGCGTTGTATTGTTTTATTACATGATGCGGAAGGAATTGTAGGGTCCATAAACATTAAGAAAACATTTAACAGCACAATAAAATAAAGTACATAAAATAATTATAATGGAATTCAAGTTGTGCAAAATAACACGTTATAATAAGATTTACAATAACGAAAAATTTTTAGATGAACTATAATGAAAACAAAAACCAGTGTCTGGTTGTTTGATAACAATCGAAAATTTAAATAGGGGTGCAAGGATACGGTACGAATTACGGTGAAAGTATGAACGGTGTGTCCAACGTATGTTCCTTTGGAGGGCTGGCTCAGGATTAATAGAGTACAGGGTTAGATCGTCCCGGCGTTACTACGCGTGTCTGTGACGTCACTGGTAGGCAACCATAGAAGAAAACCAAGGAAAAACAAGGAAAGAATGGTCAACTATGTTCCTTTGGAAATGTTTGCTCACGCATGTTCAGATTCACTCTCTTTCAGAAAACCAGGAAAACAAGGAAATGAACGTCACTGTAAAAATGTTTGCTCACGCACACTGCTGAATTAAGAGGATTGGATAACCCACCATGTCTTTCAATTGTGATATAAATAAATGCAGTGTGTATATGTATATATATATATATATATATATATATATATATATATATATATATATATATATATATATATATATATATATATATATATATATATATATATATATATATATGATATTATATAACTTAACTATCAATAAAACCCACATCATTCAACATAGAAAATGATGAGAAAATTCTTTTAAATTTTATGCTGTAGAATGAAAGTATACAAAGAAACGAGAAGGCAAGTAATATCTTTTAAAGCTTTTTTATGAAAGTGGCTATTTTATTACTTTTGCACATTTCCTCTTTTGACTTCTCTCAAAAGAGATGTTTCTGTTTAGAACTGGTCGGGTTGTCGAGATGAAAAGGACTGGCCGCCTTAATCCGTGTGAAGAGATCCTCCTTGTTCTTCACTCTGGTAAGGTCAAATACTGACTGATGACCATTCTTTATCCTAACCTCGACCAAATGCAGCCACACGACGTCATGCGCGATATTGTCCTTATTTTGATCAGAAGCGGACTAACCCTGTACTCTATTAATCCTGGGCTGGCACATCCTATCTGGGCAAATAAATCGGTAAACGACGTTGGCGCAGTCTTCTTTATTCGGGTTTGGTTGGTCTTGTTCCTCATTACGAGGGAAGCAGTCAAATTAGGCTTGCAATAGATGCAAACTTGAACCCGTTTGAAGGGGCTTTGGGAGTTATTCCTCTGTTGATTATGCTGGTGATCCCCTTCTCCTCTTCAAATCTTTCTATATTCAGTCCGATGATAAATTATGATGTTTTTATCTTCGTCACATGTTGTTCTGGTTTCACTGTTGTAAAGTTGTTCAATTCTCCTTCTTATTAAAATTTGCATTAGTTTAGCCTGGAACCCGTTATTGGTAAGGAGTTGCTGGACTCACCCAATTTCCAGGTGAGTCTCCCGCCACGTGGGACAGGGGGTTATAGCTCTCTTGATATAAGCATCAACCACCGACCGCTTATAGTCTAATGGGCACTCCCCATGTTCACTGAGACACCGCCCAGCGTTTACCGCCTCCGTATAAATTTTGGTGTCAAACCATTGTCCATTTTGGGTTATATGGATGTCCAAGAAAGGAAGAGTTTTCTCTCTACTGAATTCAACCGTGAAATTTGAGAAAGAATTCTTCTTAAGTTCTATGGCTAAATTTACGGCTCCATTTTCGTCTTTCATCGTGATAAAATATTATCAATAAACCTTGAGTATATGCGTGGTTTTTTATGGTTGACAGAGGCCATGGTGTCTACATGGTCCATATAAATATTGGCAAAAAGGACTCCCAGAGGCGACCCTATTGCTATGCCGTCACACTGCCTAAATAAATCACTCTTGTGTGAGAGGAAAGGGGCCTCTTCGGTGCAGGCTTCCAACATCGATTCTAACGCCTTCTCCAGTATTGTTAGTGGCTCTCGACTGAGTGGTATATACGGTCAAGTATCAGGTAAATGGTTTCATCCAATGGCACGTTTGTAAACAAACTCTCTACATCAAGAGAGGTGATGTCTTCTTTCGGTTCTGCGTTATGGAGTAAACTGATGACGTCTGTGTCTATTTTACTGAGTATTTTGATGGGAAGTTATGGTAATATAATCTCGTTCAGTTTCTTTCCTAATTGGTGGGTGGCCGATGATATTTGCGAAATTATGGGCCTGACTTACGTGTTTTCATTGTTCTGTAGCAATATCCCTTGTTAAAATCACCAATTATTTTGGGAACTTTATCTCATTTTGCGTTTTGTTGGCATATTCGGTAAGGCGCAGTACTTCGGTCTTTAATCCGTTTGTTGGGTTCTTACTGAGGCGTTGTAACTAACATGTGTCCTTTATAATATTGTCAGCAATAAAAATATATCTTTGTTAAAACTGCTGAGTCATTAAAGGTTTTGTATGTTCTCTCATTGGGTGGAACCAACAACAATAAATTTTCCCTTGTAGCTATCCCCAAAACAAAAATAAATTCTTCTTTACTGGTAGGATATTCTTGTAAATATAATCCACAGGTGTTTGTTTGAGTATATTCTTTAGTGAGATAAACTAAACATAATTGCCAAACGAGTCTGTTTAAAAATTTAAAAAATAAGCAATACAATGGATCATTTAGTGGTAGGCAGGCAAAGACATTTTAAAATATGATCATAACTGTGACCTTTGGATAGACATTCTCATTTCATGATAAATCCAGATAAAAATAAAAAGAAAATTATAACATTTGCTGCAAGTATGAACATTTGAGATGATAATATAAATTCAATCACTGATACTATTTTAAATATTTATATTTTTATCATCATTTATTAATTTAATTTATCCCGTTTTTAAATTTAAATATATTTGCAAAAATCTTTGAATGGATAAAAACAATATTTGCTGGCTAAGTGATTAGAATTCTTTATTTCTTTATAATTTGTTATTTTTATTTCTTTTAAGCTAGAAGTAAAACAATTTCACATGAATATTAACTTTTATTTTATTTATCTTTTAGTAGCTTCATTTAGAATGAAAATTACAACCAGGTCTTGATGCAGATTTTTTATAAGAAATGTATAGTTCATCCTGATTGTTCAAAATTTAAATTTTTAAAATCATTGTTTTGAGTTAATGATTTTTATTTATGAAACTTTTATACATGTTGATTTAAAAATCTCATTTAGTTTATTTATTTAACATTTAAATTTATTACATATTTTTGAACGTGCAAAATACCAAATTTAAATTTATAAGCATTTATTTTTTTATACCTGATTTCCACGTATTGGGAGTGAAAATATCGGATTAAACTTGAATTATTTTATTTATATTTATTTTTATTTATCATACAAATATAAAACTTTGCATTTGTTATTTTCTCAGTGTATTAATGTTTTATAACTGCTGATGGACGTAACTATTATTTTTTTTTATTTAATGTTAAAAAAAGTCCTTATTTTATTGATTTCTTCATATTTATTAAAGATTACCGTATTCAGCACAATTTCATTATGGCCACTGTTGAATTAAAGCATATCTTTGTTAAATGTATTTAAAGGACCAATGCAGAAATAAATTTGATCAAAACATATCATTTATTTATTATTAAAAATTGCAACACTGGAACTTTAATTTTTTAAGATCATTTATTTAGTGGTATTTATTTATTTTCGTTTAAAAACGAAAGTTTAAATCAGTATTTATGTACATCACATTTTGAAACTAGCATTAAATCTCTTTATTATCTTCATTTTGTAAATAATTGTAATGTATTTCAATTTAGAATAAATAATTTTCTGTTCCTTTGTTATGGAAACATTTTTACTTTATTTAAATAGTATTCTTTTTGTCTATCGATAGATTTTATTTATTTATTGTTCATTAGATTTATTATAATGTTATTTTTTTTGCATTTTTGTTTAATATTTATCTTGCATATTTATTTAGTTAGGAAGACTATCCTTTGTCATTATGAACAGAGACATGTAATTTTAATAACTTAGTTATAAAGTAAAATTCATTTTTTTCAATTCTATAATTAAAACACAGCAGTTTAGGTCAACTATGGGCTCTATAACTACTTAGTCTGGACACCGACATACATCAACCATCGTCTTTAGCTTTGTTTTTTTATTCCTTTCTCATTTTTAAAATATTTTTATTAATTATTTTTACATAAAAATCTATTTATCACTGCTTTTGTTTATTTCATTTTGGTAAACAGTGTAAATTTTTACGTGCGTTGATAATTTGGGTTTGTTTAAAACCTGATATTGTCCCAATAGCTGTTTGCTTATCAAAAATCGTTCAGTGATATTTTAAAGTGATCATTCTTGATTTATTCCAGTGTTCACATTTGAGAACACCACCTGAATTCCTAACTCTTCTTCCAAAGTGTTGCCATTTTATGACTTACTTATTTTTAAAAAATATTTGACCACTTCAGCCGGCCTTAACTGTAACTCAAGGTTTATTTGCAATTATAATTATTTTATTGTTATCTTTAAAATTTTAAGTAGCGACATCTTCTGGAAAGAAATAATTTAAGTTGTATTTAATAACTGCAAAATTTATTAATATTCTGTTGAGAGAGATTTAAAAAAATCTTTTATTTATTCTGCAAATCTACTATTTTGAAATTTATTTCATTAATGATTGAGTTGATTGCATATTTACATTTGACATTTAAATCACAAGACTCAGTCAGTAAACCTAAATTGTTGTGTCATTTATTGTTTATGAAATCACATATCATTTATTATATGTTATTTTTTATAATTGTGTTGTAATCTGTCCAGTTATGCCAGATATGATAAATAGTTATTTTTGTAATTACTAGATTTTTGCATGCATGTTACTTAAGCTAAACTAACTAAATTAAGAATTGTTTATTTTTATTCTATTTTTTTTGTTGTAATGTTTTTATATTTATTATTTTGGATAGAATTTACGTTATTTAATTTATAGGCTTTTCTATTTTTTTTATTTAAAATTTGCATTTATGACCCATTTCTAGTGTTAAAAGTTTACCTTTGTATTTTAGGCTTGAGCAAACGTTTTATCTTTTATTTACAGCTTGTATTTAAAGTTTAAGCATTTATTGTTAATTTACCCCTTGTAGGCATTATTTGATTTAATTACCAAATACAAACTTTGCTTTAAAGATCTTTACCCGTTTTTTATTTTTTATTAATTTTTTGATTATTTGTAAGATTTGCCCATTTAGCGTATAAAAAAATAAAATTTACTTAGCTTTGTAGACTTTCCCTATTTTGTTGAAATACCAAACCTCTGCATTTTAAGAAAGTCATGTAAATAGTTATTTTTTTTTTTAGGACATAGTTTCGAGTATAAACGACTTATTACTTAAACATCCATTTTATTTTTTATTTAACTTAGTCATAAAACACGATTAAGTCATTTCATCTATATAATGCACCAGCCATAAATCTTGATAAACTTTTCCTATTTTTTTTGCACCCCTAGAACTTCCACAACAAATTATCTAGATGTTTTTTTATGTAAAATTCTCATAAAGATCTGCTTTAGTTCATCATGGCACACTCAAACCTTTCCTTTAGATAACACCTGTAAAAGTCTGTGCCAAATTTCCTACATAGGTTTTTCTGAGCCATCCTCGTTTAAAAGATCTTGCAATTGAGAACCTTTCTCTTCAAATTTCATCCCCTTCCCCTAAGTCCTCAGAAAACAAGACTGTCTTCTATTTCCCTAAACCCCAAATTTTTGCCCTGTACAAGACTAATTTTTTCACTTTCATATTTTTTGTTTTGTTCCAACCTTTCACATCTAATAATGACTACTCCCTCAAACTAGACATTGTTTCACATCCTCTTTTGAAATTGTTTAAAAGCAGTGCATGGCTAAACACTCTTAAAAGTGTTGATGCACTGTAATGATCCCAGCTTAGTTTGAAACTGCCTTGCTTGGAATCAATCCAACTGATTATCTTTGAAATATCTAAGCACTATCTTTTGGGGAAGAGTGTAAAAATCATTAGTAGATTAGTATTATTTCATAACTTGATCCTGAGGTTTAACAGAGATGAAGCACAGCATTCCTTGAGGAAATTATTGTCTAAACACAGCAAAAACAAATTTGCGCTTCTCTGAAAGTAACTAAGTACCTGCATCCACTTTCCTTTCGTTTGCTACTGATATTCAACCTTGCTTTAAACAAAACAATGACAAAGATTGGCCATCTGATCCCTACTAGCCAGTCACATATTTTAGAAACTGTATTTATTCATGGAACTCTCTCTGTTAATCCAAGTGTTTTGTCTCACCATGAAATATTCTGGGCATTTCAAGAAAAGTTGTTCAGTCTATCCTCTCATTGTAAAAAAAAATATATCTCTTTTAAAAACTGAAAACATCTTAGCCATCTTAATTTTGTTACATTTTATTACATTTTGTTGCTTTTATTTTTTTAAAATTGTCACCTGATTTCAAAAAAGTAGTCAATATATCACATTTTCCATAGAAACATTATTAAATACTTGATCCATTTAAAATTCATAATGATTGATGAATTGGATTATATCAGGAAACTTTATTGCAAACTTAATGTTAAAATATGTATTCTTTGAAATAAACATGTTAACGCTTCCTTAAAAATAAAATTATATTCTTTCATTCCAAGACATGACATTGCAGTTATTTATCATAATGATAGCCTTAGGGATGTTTCATAATATCTTCCTAGGATAAATGTCATATCATCTTAGACTAATCTATTTGCAAAGAATTATAGGAAGGGATCAATATGAAAATAACAAGGTGTCAGATTAAGAATGCCATGCCCAAATGAGTGGAATGTTGTTTAAAAACAAAATTTCTCCTCATGTTTATTTCACTATACATATTTTAGAATTAAGTTTACTAGAAACACATAATTCATAGGGTAATATTATAATAATTAAATCACTGGATTGACAATTATTTTCAGTGATGAAATTGAAAAATACTACCATTTCTTTAATTAAAAAACATCTTTTTTTCAATTTAAAGTTATAACTTTCTAATCTGACATATTTCTTGAGCCTGGTGTCATTCCCCAAGCACATTCTCTAGATGTTGACTCAGTGACAGCTGGAAGAGACTAACAGTTCCAGCCCTGTGACTGGCTGATCAATGGCCAATCAGGAGCTTTGTAAGTGATGTTTACTCATTTCCCAGATGCTGGAAGAACTTTGACCTTTATAATAATAATAAAAACCTAATTATAATCATAATAATGCATCACAAATTAAGCAAATGTCCCAAAACAATTGGTGATTTTCAATTGGTTAGTTCTAAAATTTCAAGGATTTTTAATGAATGTCTAATGGATTCATTTTAATCATAATAATAATTTACTGCCTTTTCAAAGTGACTGAAATATATATACTGCCACTGCTCCTCGCTAGAAGCGCATTTAGTAACGCCATCTTCTTGTAAAGTAATTAATTAATAAAATACCTTTGCTAGAAAGGATTGTTTAATAATAATTGTAGTTTTAAGTAATAATTTAATAATAATGCTTCTCGTTCTAAGATTGCATTTTACAAAAGTGGTCATCTGAAATTATTTCTCTTCCAGGGAGTTTTGTCAGATTCTATTTTTACTAAGTAGTAAGTTTCTCCTGCCATCCTTATTTGCCATAGGATATAGCCATTCTGACATATGGTCCTTTCATCTAACTTGATTTAAATGTAATCCCTATTTCTTTATTTATTGTATATTTATATTTTTAATATGGTCACATACCTTATGTTACTCATGCTTTATGTAAATAAAGCATTGTATTAAGATTGATATCTTATAGTCGACCTACCACTTACTATATATTTTATATCTGTAACTTTTTATTTTTTATTGCATTTATATTGTACCTGAGGATATATATATATCCATATATTTATATATATATATATATATATATACATATATATATATATATATATATATATATATATATATATATATATATATATATATATATATATATATATATATATATATATATATATTATCAGTATGTGTTTAATTTAACGTAAATTAATTTGTTTTGAATAAGCCACTTTGGCAGTAATTATTCTTTTGGAACGTAATGACCCTGTTTCCTCCTCCCCGACATTTCTGACTTGTTGTATAGTTTTAATTACAATGAGCTTGTTTTATTTTCACGTTTGGTTTTGGCTTCTCATCCGGAGCTGTATTCGGCGCTGTCTCACGAGGACTGAGAGAGTTGTTTTCTGGACCATTAACATTGTGTGGGCCTGCCTTATTTTTCTGGATTATCTCTGGATTACGATATCTGCCTTTCTTCAGTTGTTGCTGCTGCTTTGGGAGATTGATTTATTCTTCAGTCTACGCCCTTGGTTCAGTAATTTGCCAAGGGGACCTCTCTGCCAACTGGTAGGTGTGATTGCCTGTCGGATGGCCGTGTCCGTTGATCGTCTTGCGACGTTAAAGTGATTCTATCTTCTGTCTGCGCCCTTGGTTTCAGTAATACTGCCTGGGGACCTCTCTTACGTTTGGTAAGGTCTCAAGTATATATATTATGCCCCTCGACCCGTGATTTGAAGGCTGCGTTTGCCTCTTCTACTGTTTAGCTCACTTAAGGGAAGCAGTTTTTTTTTTTTTATAAACATTTAGTCTGTAATAAGTTAGGTTATTCTGACTTTTCGACATTCTATTACTTTCAGGGCCCTCTCTTTAAAGTGTAATTGTGTAGTCTATCTTAAGTTGGTGTAAGTGTGTTTGTTATTCGATGTTTTCAGTGTGTGGTTGATTTTTGTGTTTATTTAATGTATTTTGTAAGAGGCTCAGTGGTCATTTCTTTCTAAAAGTTTGTATTAAATATTAAGGTTTTATTTTCAATTTTTCTTTATCCTCCTTGATTCCATCTCTGTACACTCTGTTGCAGCCATTCCACCTATTGTGGACTTGGTCGTCTGTGACTTTATTTGTATTTTTAAGAGACTTGTGTATGTTTGATGGGCGTGGGCCCATAACATTTGGCGACCTTGCCAGGATTTATCGGATATGTAGTCATATATATGTATATAGTGGATTCTTGGGGTGTTTTTAGCATATAATACCTTCTCTCTATATTTTTGTGTTGATCATTGTTTTAATTTTTTTCTTGACCGTGGTAGGATATTTGTGTGGTTATTAATGTACAGTGTATTTAAATTGTTTTTGGGTATATTTTTTCTGAGATTAATTTATATATTTACATGTGTGTAGATTAATTTACTATACAGATTTGAATTCCAGGCTCTTGAGTGGAGAGGGGTAAAATAGGAAGTTGGCAGACTTGTGACATAATGGGGATTTAGACACAGATCGTGCAGTATTTGTTGGAGTTGATTCCTGGGTTTTGGAAGGGCATATTGTTCATGTTTATTGAAAACATTAAGGTGATGAAGGCAGAAAGTAAACCAGAGACTATTTAGGTGGAGGAAGCAGTGTCAGTGAGAAATTTTAGATAGGCAGATTCAGTTGAAAAGAATGGAAAATAATCTCCATGGTTGAACCAGCTGAGGGGAACATCATCTATTGAACAGGTTTTTAGCTGTTCTAATAGGCCTCTTTTCAGAGGATGCATATGGATCTGCTAACGAACTTTTATTAATCTAACTGGTTTATTTCAAACATTTATTCCCATTATATTTAAGGAAGTTAACGTGGCAGATTTTTTGTTTCTTTATTTATTTAATAGCCAGTTGCATTGTTCCAATAAGTATTGGATTACTCTTATTCAGAGTAAATTGTTATTTAATGGGAGAAATTTTACGTTACCTTGGAGAATGATCTTGTCTTTATTATGATTTTTATAAAAATATTTCTTTTAGGCCTTTTATTAGATTGGTACTTAAGCTTTACTGACAACAGTTGGTAATTTACAGAATTGGGATTCATTTATTTAGACCCAGGTTATTTACAATTTGCATAAATACTGGTTAAAGTCTAAGGATTTCACCTGTGAGAAATTGTTTTATTTATTTTGGTTGAGGATTTTTAAAGGTCCGTTGTAATGATGTGATTACATCATTAAGAATTTAAAAGAAAGACTTTTACGTCTTATTGAAGTGATTTTACCTCCTTATTTTAAAAATGTGATGGTTATCCATACCCAGTAATACAAAATCTGGTTTTAGTTAACAGGTTTTGTAATAGAACAGGTTTAATAGGCCTAATGTTAGAAATGGTTTTATTTACTCCTGTTAACAGTTTATTTAGCCATTTTATCTATAAAGAGAAAGTTAAAACTTTATTTTTTTAATGTCATAAGAAGGGACACGTCAAGAGCATTAATGCATTTAAAAGGTCATTATAGGAAACAGACGACCGGTAATGGCCATTTGGAATGAGAACAGGTAGTGTTTATTATTTTTCGTTCAGTCGACTAAGCAATTAATTACGTTTTTTTTATTTTTTTTTCAGATGCAATTTTTAGTCTGATGGTTTTTTAACTCTTTTATTCTGGACAAAGAAAGCTTTGTAAAATTTTTATCGTTTCACTGGGGCTTATTATCAGTTTTTTAATTCTCGGAGGTTGCTATTGATTGGAGAATGTTCAAATAAGGTCATATGTTTTGTTAAGTGGTTTTAGATATTTACAGGTCTTTATGCGGTTGAGAGTTTTTATTTTATCATGCCCGTCTTTTTTAGGTTATTTAAAACTTTTATTATTGATAATTTCAGATTTAAATTGATGTGGATTTGGTGTTAGGAATGATGTCGCCCTAATAAATAAAACATTTCCTATTGTTTTATTAGATTCCGGTAATGAAATATCTGTATTTACTTTCATATACGTTTTAGTTATTGTTGACTTAGACCGATTTATCGGTAGTTGATTTGATTTGAGTAGTTTAGATCGTAGTGATAGGCATTATAAAGATAGTTTTATTGGATAATTTACTTAATTGGACTATTTAGAAATTCTTTTTTTAGCTCAGCTTAGCAATTTTTTTACCTGCCATTTGAGTCTGGCGAAATTTAGTGATTTATTTTCCCTTTATTTAAGATAATTAATAATTTATTTTAGACAGAATTTATTTTGAATTCTGACAATTTATTTGTATTCCATATTTATTATATTAAGGCCTTTTTATTTATTTAATTATTTATTTTAGTGATATTTATTTATTTATTTATTTATTTTATTTTATTTAAGTATTCAGTTGTCGGCTATAGATTATAAGACATTTTATTTACTGTACAATTTTATTTAATAAATTATTTTTGACAATAAAGGGTTTACATTTATTTATATTGCTTTTATTTTTTGAGCTTATTTACACATGATCTGACAGCTATTTATTTTTATTTATTTTTTATATTTATTCCCGACGTTTATATGGTGGTGCCGATTTTAAACATCCACAGCAGTCATTTATTTTTATTTTGCAGAATCACTTTATTTTTGCTTACTCGTCTGCATTTTTACTTTGTTATTCCCGGTTTATGAGGTATGCAAGATATTCTCTATTTATTTAATCATTTTTATTAGAGTTATAGTTTTTATAAACACCTTTTTACAACATACATCGTCACCATGATGTTATGGAATTATTTTTTTATTTAGCAGAGTTTTTACAACGATACCAGCGTTAAAAGCGCGTGGGGGAAGAAACTAACTATATAAAACTATTACATCATCATTTTGGTGTTGCCAGGTTTTCTAGCTGCGTTGCTATTAGTTTCGTGGTATTTAGTGTTGCCATACTTCTGCGATGCAGACGCATTTATTTATTTTTTATTTAGAAGCAATTTCCAAACGGGAATGACAGTGAATTATGAAGCTGTTTTAAGCATGATTTATTTAGATTTATTTTTATTATTTTATGGTCCAAGCTCTGTTTCCATGATTGTGAATTTATGACACATATTTTTTTTGTTTATCAGCAAATTTATTTGGATTTTATTTATTTTTTTAATCATCTGCAACTTAGTTTCGTGTGCCAGGTGAAAGTCACCTGAAGACTTGGTATTTACCATGGTTGAATTTTTATTTATTTATTCTGTACTGAATGTTCTATTTATTTTCTGTATTTTTATTTATAGATCCGGATATGGGTGTTTATTTGAGGGTGTTTCGTGAGTTTTTTTATTGTGAACAATGCCTTTATTTATTTATTTTAAGAGCTTTTGTGAAAAATTTATACATTCGGTTTAGAAGCCCAGTGGAAAAGGACTCAAAGGCCTATTTATTATTTTCCCTTGCTGTATTTTTATTTTTGTTAAACTTTTACAGTACTTAACGTTTATTGGCTATCATTCTATTATTTATTTAACATTTATCTCTATGTTGTTTAATTTTGAGTCTGAGCTATGTTGATTGTATTTATTTATTTTTAGATGATTTCTTTATTTATTTATGTTTATTTATTTAGCCACAGATTTTTATTTTTCAGGCACATTTAACTTATTTATTTATTTTACTTACAAAGAGACATTTAAAGTTATTTATGGAAATACACTAAGTGACTGGATTTTATATAGGAATTATTTCCTAATTTTTATTATCATTTTATGACTGATTAATGTGTTTATAAGTATTTATTAATTTTCTTATCATCATTTCTTTCATTTAATTTTGTTTGTTAGATTTATTTTATAAAACTTTATTTTTACAAACAGTTTATTTACTCACACTAGACTAAATGAAGGATTTTTGGGAGAGGTAAAGAGAGAGAGAAATGCATTTATTTTGATTTATTTAGAGAGGGAGAGGCCATTTACCAACACTTTAAAATTTATTGTTATCAATTTGTTTTTTTATTTATTTATGTATGTATGTATTTATTTATTTATTTGTTTTAGTGTTTATTTTTATTTATTTATTACTTTATTTAACTTTTTTTATTTAAATATCTTTGATTTTTTATAATGTTTATAATTTTTATTTTTTTTATTTGATAATTTATTTTTGATTATCGTTATTGCAGTCCCTCATTTATTTTATACAATTTAAGTTTATCAAGAATTTATTTATTGTGCCTCACGTAATTTTATTTATTTAGATAATCCTCTCACTCTTCAATTATTAGAACCAATTGGGATATTTCTAGATTCAAAGCTTACATACAATTTTTTTTTATTTAGGCATATTTCCATATGGAAAATTAACATCTGTATAATTATTACGGTAATGTAGTACAGATATCTCCTTAAAGTGTATTCTTGAATAAGTACAAATATCTGTCTTATAATTCTTTATCAGAGAGGCAACATTCACTTTCCATTAACATTATATAGTCCGGCGATGTTTTATGTGGCCATAACAAGGTTTTCATGACCCTTCTTTACTAAGTGATCCTTTTATCCTTTTTCACCTTTTTACATTCCTCTTGTAACATGATTTTCTTTTTCGAACACTTTTTACATTTATATTCCGCTTATTTTTGTTGACAGAGTATGATATATTTAGCATGTACTTAACTTGACAGTCGTTTTCATTATTTTCAAAAATTTCTGATGATTCTACTCTCATTTACTTCGTATCAGCACATACTTCTTATTTATGACCCATTACAGTTGTCGTTACTTCGGTTACATCAATATCTTCTGTAGACTTCTCTTCCTGAGTAAGGCGGGCGTCAAATTCCTGTGTCAGATCAGTCAGGACCAGATTCTGGTTGATTTTCTGAGCGTCATAAAGAACGTTCTGTGTCACATTCATTTCGTCTTACCCTAGCACATCAGGAGTATTCTTTACAGCTTTACCCTTCTATGTAGCAAAACAATAACCCCTTTCCTTTGTACTGTCTTCTTTTGTCTCTATACTGATCTCCCGTTACGTTGTCATTTCTTTGTATTTCCGGCGCCTTCTCTGAATCATGTAGCATTGTCCGCATCATCATCCTTGTCGTCTGCGAGGTTTTTTGTAGGTCTTCGCTATCAACATTTGTCCTTTTGCCCATCCTGATGATCTGTATTTGCACTTTCCTTTTTGATGTTCCCTTCTTTTCAAATTCTTTTTTAGTCAATGAGAATGTTGATATATCATGAACATTTAAATTGGGTCCATTATCCATGTCAGCAGCTAAACGAGTGTCTAACGCACTAGAATGACGTTTTACGTTACGCATTATACAAAAACACAACCCTGTTTCTATGGATTTTTAGTGAAGAAGGATTTTTTCTCGGTACTTCCATTTCCTGTTTGTATATCAATAATCCCTTCGCTTTCTCACTTGAGAATCCACTGCTTCTTATTGATGGACTTTTCAGTACTGACTTTAAAGCTTGATGACCACGATGTCTTACATATCACAGGGAGCATACCTAATTGGCACTCAGGTAATAACGCTCATTAACTTAACCACTTTGATGTTTCCCTGTTGCCAATATCAATAACCTGTCTACATATTCATGAATACAGCTTTCACAAACAGAATGTACACCGAATTTTATGAAAACCCTTTCAGCTCGTCCTGTGGTTGCCACCACGATGGGAGGTAATCTCACTTTAAGCATTCTGCTCTCATAGAACCGAGATAAGGCCCAAGATTACATCTTTATACCTATAAACCACCAAAGAGCCCATAATGCTGTGCACAGTGTGTTGAATTTAAGTTATTTAGTTTTTCTTGGATTCCTAAGGACCAGCTAAAGTTTATGACAAAGAACTTGCTTCCCAACGCCTGCATATCAACGCTTATAATTACATTAACAGGTAAAATAAGAGTTGAAATGTCCTTCAAACTTTCTTTATATGTTTAATAGTTTTAAAGTTAATACAATGTACACCTTACAAAATCCATTTGCATCATGTGTCCCTGAGGTGGGAACCTAGTGGCAAGTTCCTAAATTCCTAATAAATTAGTGATGAAAGGGCTGGCCCAATAAGTAGATTTAAGATGAATGTTTCTACCCATTTTGCA
>NC_089783.1:4769676-4774676 GCF_040412425.1 Macrobrachium rosenbergii | reverse complement strand
AACCTCGTCATCCCCGTATCTTCATTCACAACCACAAACCTATTATATCATCTTTTCTCTTCTGTAACTTGATATAGTCTCTAAAATCTCGGACCCAGCTTATAGTTCAAGTCATTTCTGATATTGATCTTCCAAACTACCTTATCCCTAACTGCAATTCTTATGCCATCAATTTTGCATTGCTTCGCATGATAATTTCTTCAGTCTTTGACTCCAAATTTCTACTAAGACGTGCATGTCTCTCTTTGGCTGTAACAATCAACGATTTAACTGTATCGTCGCAACGTGAAGGTGTCTACAACATATCAAATGCACCCCGAACTGGATAACCAAATAATGCCTCTACAGTGGTGTCACTAACCACTGTATTTATACTATGTCTGGCTACGTCAATGTATCTATCCAAATTAGTATCATTACCACCCACTATTACTCTAAGGGCTTCGAGCACCTTCTTATTGGCTTGCTCACACAACCCATTAACTTCTGGCCTATAAGGAAGAATATTTACTTTCTGTATCCCCATAACTTCTGCAAGACACTCTAGCATTCTGTTCATAAATTCTCTCCCATTATCACTAATAAGTTCCCTGGAACCTCGTATCTACAAACATACCCATGGGAAATATCATTGCAACCTCATACACCGTCTTATTCTTTAATGAAAAAATCTCCACACACCTCGTCAGTTCATCTTTAATCACCAACAAATGCCTATAGCCATACCGCGATTCACAAAAGTTTGTCAAAATATCCATGTGAACCCTTTGAAATGGCCTACTAGGGATAGGAAAGACTCCACTTTACACAACGTAACCTTCATCATTTACACAATTTGCACACAGAACACGCTTTCACAAAATTCTCCACTGATGAAAACATCTTTTTCCAGACAAACTTATCACATAGTCTCTGGTGTATCTCAATCCTCAAATGTGCACTACCAAGTTTACAGTGAACAATCTCCAAGACTACTGGAATTAATTCTTTTGGCGCCACAATCTGTGTCGTACCACCTTATCCTCACTACTCCTCAACTTGTATTTATTTCCCCTCACCATCAAATTACCCTGTAACTCCAGACCTGCATAAGGCGACTTATAACCCTTTCTTACCAATTCACCTCCAATAAATGTCTTTGCGTCTGCTAAAACCTCATCTTCATCTTGTTTCTTCTCCAATAAACTAATATCCCAATGTACACACTCACCAGTTACAGTACATACATGGTCACCCTCTGTGTCCACAATATTCCTGGTAAAAGCATCCACCACCACATTATGTTTACCCTCTATGAACCTAAGCTTAGTATCAAAATCCCTAATTTTCAAAAACCACCAAGCCCTCTGAGGAGAAAGATCTTGCTCATTAAAAAGATCCAGCAATGGCTTATGATCTGTAAGAATTTCCAACTTATTCTCCCTTAACAACATCTTAAAATGAACCAAACTAGACACCACTGCGAGCACTTCCTTGTCCACTGTCGCCATTAACCGTTCATTACTCCATCGTGACTTAAACTTTATGCTGTAAAAAGCTATTGGATGCAATTTACCCTCAAATTCCTGCATTAAGCAGACACCTACCCCTCTCTTGACTGGCATCAGTCACTGATGTGAAAGGTAAAAAAAAATCAGGAAACACCAAAACTGGAGGACTCATCAAAGCCTCTTTGATTTTCTGAAAGGCCAACTGCTAAGCCTCACCCCATGAAAACTGTACATCATCCCTCAACATGTCCGTCAAAGGTGCAGAGAATATAGAAAACCCTTTCACAAACTAACAGAAAAATCCCGCCATTCCTATGAACGAGCAGATCTTTTTCTTAGTCTTAGGTATAGGAAGATCTGCGATCACTTTCAATTTGTCATTACTTTCTTTCTAAATAACATATCCTAAATATGCAATCTGCTCTTCAAGAACTCATACTTGGCTAGTTTAACCTTTAGGCCTGCCATTCTAAGCCTCCTAAGGACTTCCTTAAGCCCTTCTAAATGTTCCTCTATAGAATCTGTAGCAATCAAAATGTCGTCCATATAAACAAAAACCTGTTTCCCCAACACCCTGTGCAAGAGAGTATTCACTAGCCTTGTAAATGCCATAGGACTACCTGACAATCCAAAAGGCATTCATGTAAATTCATAATGACCCTTAGGGATGGAAAACGCTGTAAATTTTCTACTCTCCTCACTCTGTGGTACTAGCAAAACCCTTGCAGGAGATAAATTGATGAATAAATATTCCTACCTCTAATCTTCACAAAATAAATTCTGGCAAACATGGCAATGGTTACCTATCTGGAATGGTCTTTTCATTCAATTTCCTAAAATCTACAGATACATGGATTGAACCATCCTTTTTAAGTACTGCCAACAACGGGAAATTAAACAATGATGAGCTAGGCCTAATTATACCTTACTCCTCCCACTTGTTAACCTCTTGATTCACCTGCTCCCTAATATTAACCCATATTAGACTGAGTTTCTTTCCTTCAAATTTTCATATTTGAAAATAATGCATTTAATTCTGATGGAAAGGAAGATCTGTTTCATAGTAATAAGAATATTCAGAATAAAGCCAAATTCTAAGCCATATGTGTGTCTTTTAATTGTAAATATTGTATAAATTGTTCTAATCCTCCAAATTTTCGATATCTCTGAAAATCCAGGGTGCTACTCAGTTCAGCTCACTGTTTCAGTATACACCATTTTATGCTGGCCTCCCGGAAAGGGCTACAATATATCTAATCCATCTAAATACCGTTTGTTTGTTGGCATCTTCTCTGTTGTACCTTTGCAGTTAGTTGTAGGTCAAATGAAAAGCAGTATTTGTTTGCAGATAATTCCATCAAATCTGATTGACCCATGAATAAGATTTTCCATTTGACTATTTTTTTAATTCAGAAGACATTCTCTGTGAATGAGTGTATGTGTGTGTATGTATATATATATATATATATATATATATATATATTATATATATATATATATATATATATATATATATATATGTCTCCATATATATATATATGTGTCTCCCATGTGTGTGTGTGTGTGTGTATTATATATATATATATATATATATATATATATATATATATATATATATATATATATATATATATATATATATATATATAAATCTTAGTGATATATTATTACTGAATAGGATATACTTTGAAGGTTATTTATTTCTAACACAAAATCACGGAAAAAAATCTTGTGTTTTCATAGGAATAGTATTCATATTGTATGCTAATACTGTAGTGGCAGGCAACAGTAGTAGCGAAACAACACAGAAACAAGGAACAACATGACCACGTGGACGAGAGCACACCTATAAAACAACGCACCCATGGAATATTTTACCGCGGGTCAAAGTCAGGAAGGTAGGGCGAGGCCACCCGTGAGCTTGAGGATTATGATAAAGGATTTACATATGTCCTGGATCGGTTCGGAAAGGTCATACTATAAGCATTCCTTTCACTGATGAAGTTCATTATTAGGCATAGCAAATTTTCGTGTTCATTTCTTATGTGCGTGGAAATGGAATGAATATCTGCTCATTTTCAAATCCCCGAAATAACCAATCCTTATGTTGCAGACTAAATTATTGTCCCTTATAGGCCTAAAATTACAATGAACATGCGCTGCTACGTGGGTGCATCGTAGGATCTATGCTATTTAGGACAATCAGAACATTGAGTCATTCAATAATATAAGAAATCATTCACTTTGTTATTTTATGCTTTCTGTTCACGCATGCATTCATAGTGTTTTCATATCAATAGTTATGATTAATTTTACTGTTATTTATTTTTTTAGAAGTGTTAAAGGAATGACCATTTATTGTCTATCATAATTAAACTGCATTATTTTTTTGCTTATTACATTTATATTCTTCGTTTAGGGAAGGATTCAAATTCTCGTGTTCAGTTCTTTATATTTATTTGTTAAATGCTTTACTACATTTATAAAAAAAAAAGCAAATTAGCACATTTATAGACATTACATCAAATATAGTTAATTCACATATAATTTATATAAGAAATATATAATTTCCGATGTACAGTTCTTTCCTAATCGGCTGAAATAGACAAATACATTCTTTCTCTCTCTCTCTCTCTCTCTCTCTCTCTCTCTCATGACATTACCAATATACAATACAAAAATTACCACACATTTTCCTCTTAGAATAATCGCTTGGAATTAATTAAAAAAATGGAATATTTACATGATTTGTAATTAAGAATAAAAAATACATCAATAGATTACAACTATTTCTATTAGAAAATTAATTTACTTGAGTAAATCAATGCATAAATCACAAATATACACTCCTCTCTCTCTCTCTCTCTCTCTCTCTCTCTCTCTCTCTCTCTCTCTCTCTCTCTCTCTCTCGTCCTAATCCATGTACAAAGTCCGAATGTGATGCTTTAGAAATTGTTAAGCGTACAAATTCTTTTGAAACATGGAACTAAGCACAGCCGGCACTTTACAGTCAGGACACCAGTAACGCGTATCTTTACGCTTAGCAGGTCGTTTACTCGTGTGCTTGCAAACAAGCCAAGCACGTTGTGCTGACTGTTTTTTCAGTTGCTGGCAAAAATTCTATGAAATGCAGTGCACCGACTCTTATCAGTTTCTCTCAACCGATCGGCGTCCTCCTTTACCATTATTTGTTCTGTCACTCGATTTCAAATTTGGTGAGCATCTGTCTGATGACAACAATCGGAAACTTTTCAGCCGAGGCTTATTACCTGTTTTTACTAGGTACATATTATAGGCATTAAGTAACCATATATCAAGGAGGTGAAAGAAGAGTTTGATGTACCACTTTACGCTTTCTCACAGTCTGAGCAATACCAATTTGCATATCACTCTTGTCCACCATTCTCATGTTGATGTTGTAATCAGTTACTGCTGCAGGTTTGAGTTTAGCCTCATTAGTAACATGGTCTTTTTTGCCACTGTCAACCATTTCATTTGAATTAATTGTGG
>NC_089783.1:4744676-4764676 GCF_040412425.1 Macrobrachium rosenbergii | reverse complement strand
CAAGTCCGGAAAAGGCTGAACTGGGGAATTATAATTAGTTACCCTATGAGTCAGTCTTCTTCTCTTCGTTGCTGCTTGCCATTTTCCTGGACCTCTTTTTCCTATTTCTGCTCAAATAAAAATAAGCTCTAAGTCTGCTTAAAAACTCGGCCTGATCTTAAATGAATATAATATTAAAACCTTATACAATATGGTCTAAAACAACAAAAGAAGCAAGAACACACAAAGAAAAAATCAAAACATTATTATCCCTCCAATACACAATTATTAAAAAAATTATGGGAGTATATCCCTTCTGCTGCGTGGAACAGCTGATCACCGCTTCATATGTGAGTCAAGGTTAAGTCACAAGATCCCCCAAGGAAAGAAAGAGGGGACAGAAAAAGAATAATCCCCCCAAGTAAAAATTCACCCCCGGATATCACCACTGGGCGCTTGCAAACAATAAACTCTGAAGCTGCAAAGCAGGTGCGGATGCCTATCTCCAAGCAGAGCTACCACTCATTGACACTTCTCTTCCTATTATCTCCGTGCAAAAAATATCTAACTCAGCAACAAATGTACGAACACGTCACTATGCAAAGCGTCTCCCCTCCCCTGCCTACAGCACACCCCATTACACATACCCACATAACTCAACCCCACAACAATTCAATAAGTAGAGAAAAAATGGGAAAAAATAGAGAAAAAGAGAATCTCAAAGTGGCTATAATGAAAATAATAACAAACAAACACTTTTTTTCTCCCCACTCATATCCCAACATTGGCATGAGTCTACAACCACCTCAACACGCACGAAATCGTAATCACACTTCAATTAAAAACACCCAAATAAATAATAACATCGAAGACTGCAGTAAAACCCGACACTATAATCGGCACTCCACTAAGACACCCGTCGAGAAAGCCTGATGTCACATATCATTCTGCCTGGTTGCTTCTACAATACAATGCAAAGTCAACAATATGCCCCGGAATACCAACTACTCCGAGTTAAACCCCTTGACAATGCCCTATTAAAAGTGTGTATTTGTAATGTGTACCTATCTCCTACTTCAGCATCATCCATATATTCTCTCTTCAGCGTGGATTCAAACCCGAAAGTATCTATTTTTTTGTTCACTGCTAGCCACCAGTTAAGGGCTTTTAACTGGTGGCATTTTATAAATTTACCTGCCTTGGGGAAGATGCAAAAACAAATCTTGGTAACTCTGGTCTGCATCCCTCCATGCTGAGTGTTAAATCTCTCTCTCTCTCTCTCTCTCTCTCTCTCTCTCTCTCTCTCTCTCTCTCTCTCTCTCTCTCTCTCTCTCGAAAATCTACATCTAAACTGTTGTGTATAAATCAAACCTAGCATAAAAGATAAACTTCATTATGCAAACCCAACATGGGACCTGTTAAACAAAAGACAAGCTAAAGCACATTATTTAACCACCTCCTCCGATGTCAATAAAACGTAAGTCTTAACAAAAGAGAAACCAAATTTCCTTTCCTCTACCCCGTCACTAAGTTCTCCATATTACTACCAGGGTCAGTAAATCAAAGTCCAAATTAAGACAAATGTCTGAACAGTCACCTAAGTCAATGCTCATGCTTTTACACAACTTGTGCGTCTTCACCCATGATACATCTGTCGATCAAAAGAAACATATCACATTAAACCCCATATAAAATAATGTGGGATATCTCTCAAAACAAAAGGGAATGTGTAAACAATAAAAAAACCACCGACATAAAAGAAATGATAAAATACACGGCAAGGTACTCAATGTCAATGCACATTTCAACTCACTCCTTCAACAGGTAATTGAAGCTTAGAATTTCACTGTCTTTTCTAAACAGCTCCTCCAACAGTGATGAAATATTTTCTCTAGCGAATAGGAATTCCAATTCTCCGTGTGTCCAACACTCCCTTTTGAATTGGCTTCACACCTCCCAGTAAATCACTTTTCACCAAAGTGCCTTGCACCAAGAGTTTTCACAATGCACAAACTAATGTACATTTCCATAACACACCCAAAAATCTGATTAGAACCAGACCGAAAAGTTCCATGGAAACTTCCATCTTTGGGCACATGTTACTGTTTCTGGGCGCTCTTCGAATGATGTGTCAGTCACCAACCGATCAATTGCTGATCTTGAATCTTCACAGGTGAACGTATGCTGAGTGCTGAATTAACAGACATGTACCCCCCTTGCGAGGTTTGTTAAACATTGCAGGAGACTGTGTTTTCATGAGCATGTACACTAATACACACACACAAATACACACACACAAATACACACACACACACACACACACTATATATATATATATATATATATATATATATATATATATATATATATATATATATATATATATATATATATATATATTATATATATATATATATATATATATATATATATATATATATATATATATATATATATATATATATATATATATATATATATATATATATATATATATATATATATATATATATATATATATATATATATATATATATATATATATATATATATATATATATATATATATATATATATATATATATATATATATATATATATATATATATATATATATATATATATATATGATATATATATATATATATATATATATATATATATATATATATATATATATATATATATATATATATATATATATATATATATATATAGATATATATATATATATATATATATATATATATATATATATATATATATATATATATATATATATATATATATATATATATATATATATATATATATATATATATATATATATATATATATATATATATATACATATATATATATATATATATATATATATATATATATATATATATATATATAGAATATATATATATATATATATATATATATATATTATATATATATATATATATATATATAGGTGAATGTTTGTATGTACTGTATGTGTAAGTGTGCTCTCACAATGATTCTGTTATCCTCTCCAGAACCTATCTTTCTCAATCTCCATGGTGTTGATGATGTTCATGATTCCCAGGAATTCAAATATATTAGTAAACATGCTGTTGCATTTGGAAGAAGTATTCATTAGTCAGGATGAGCTCAAGCACTACAGTATAACCACCTATGATGTAGTAGTACCACTGTTTTTCTTTTAGATGGTTATTTTGAAAGACCAACCATAAATGAGGTACGTATCACTACTATTGCTCTGGTTAAAATGCTTAATTAGATCCTCTACCTGTAAAGCTGAGTGAAAGTATTGCTTCTATAGATTACCTATGGTCACCAAATGACTCACTCTGAAGTGAATGTTTACCTCCTTTAACGTGGAGAGCCTCTTCATGAACATTTCGGGTTATATGACCATTGATCAGATCTTGAAATAATACTCCACCACTGGACATCCTTGAGGCAAAATTTGGGGTCATTGTTACTAACCTGTACCAAACATCATTCTTTCATAACCCTGAGGGTACTTCCATGCCCAGATTGATGATGTCACAATACCCTACCCCCTGTGGTCTTTTCTGCCAGCTTCTACATTTGTTTTATCAAATTACATCTTCGAGCAAAACCAGACCTTCAGAAATGTACTACAGAGATGCTTCATTCATCAGGGTAGAGAATAGAAGATGATTTGGGGTCCCATATGTGAAGTCTTGAATAATATTCTTTCTTTAATTTCCGTGAGAGAGATTGAGGGTGTTACCTTCCCATTCCTCAACACACTTGTAGCTCAAATAACCCATAACATGTATACAAAGCAACCAGCTGGGCATCTGTTAAAAAGACAACAGTAAGTACCTTCAATAATAAAATAAATCTGTTCTTAATGACTTTACCAACAGAACCTTTATCCTAGTTCCACCTCGCCCCTCGCAGGGTACAAGGAAATAAAGTTTACCAGGTCTTTATTAACAATGCAAAAATTCACTGACTAAATAAGGACTGCTTTGAATAAATATGCATGAAACACCAACACTCCCCTTCCTCCTGAGTAAGACATGAGCAGTAGGCTATTTTGTAATGCTATGTATAGTATAATAATTGCTAAGCTGAAGCCACCTCATGAAACATCGTCAGCGAGAAGCTCACTTCTAAAGAACCTGCTGTTGAAACCCGATTAACCATATTTACAAGAATAAGAAAACTGCAACCCTTCCGATTTTAAACAATCTAGTAACCCCATTAAATATCAGAAAAGAAATGTCGCCTACCAGTTTAAATGCTCCGAAGTTGGAAGTTCCCAATCAAGCACTGAGATAACCTCTATTCACCTTTCCAAACATCTCTTATATTGACTCCTAGAATTCACTATCCTTATGCAAAATATCACCGGTCAAAAAGAAACTCCTTTTACGCCACACAGTCACCCAAACCATTTATATCATCACTGATTGTTCATGAAGCCCACCTGAATATTTTGAAAGGTACATCTATCATTATATCAACCGATGAAAACCGACTGGGTCCAGCCCGAGCGAAATGGAAGTCCCCTTACTCAAATCCCCTTCATTTTCCACAGTTAAATACGTTAAGGTCCTTTGTACAGATAGCATAGCCACTTCACATATCTCTGACAAAACACAACAGACAAAAAAGGCTGAAAAATGACTGCAACAGATAAGAAGGGCCAGCCAATCGGCAGACAGAAGTACACTAACTGACGTTAGATCGACATTCCATGATATGCGATGGTTTTGTCAATGACATTCCACCGTCAGGATGATGGCTCTATGTGTACTTACTGAATCACTGTGTACCATCTACAGATATATAATATACTTGTAGATACCTGTTAGAGGTCTGATATTCCCTCTACCACGCTCAAGAGATGGAAATAATTAGAAACAAGAAAAACTTTCCATATAAAATACAGATGATACAGCAACCTTGTTATTCCAAATAAAAATAATAATTATTATTTTAATTATTATGAAACAGCTGTAAAAGTGCTTAGCATCGCAAAATTTCTTAATTCTTCGTCCCCTATGCAACTGGAATGTGGGTGGCAATTATGGGGGAAAGTGAAATTAGTGTTGGCACCCATGTTTGGCATAATGTTTTGATATACTTTGAAAAATATCTTTTTTCTTAAAAACAAACCAAATGTAAGATCAGTAGTGGAATGAAATACTAACATGCTGATAAGAAACATATAAGAGCCAAGAGCCAAGAAGTTTATCCGATTGTCCTCTGAAGTATGACACTGGAAAACAACACTGGAATAGCATGTTACATAACAATATCAAGATTGAAAAGCGTCTGTCAAGAGATACATGCATGACAATCTGTATTTTGTTGCACATGAAATGACCCAGTTACTTTAAAACTAGCTTAGAAGCTCTTTAGTTCACACAATTTATGACAGAAACATAAGGAGTTTGAGGTCTCTCAGGAAAATCATAAAAGTGAGATGAATGTCACTATGAAAATTCAGGTATTCAATAAACTTATATCCATGAGATGTGCTAGCCAACCTTTATTGGGAGACAAATAATTAGATATGAATGTATATAAGGTAAGTTATTAATAAATAACGTATATCCCATAATTTCTGTGTTGTTATTAAACTTGATCGTCTAGAATTAATTTTTTTATTAAACTATATTAGCCTCATTAATTAAAAAAAAAAAAAAAAAAAAACATCTCTTTACCTTTTCTTCAGCATTTACGTCTTCTCTTTCAGAGTGTTCCTTTAATTGACTTTCTGTGTTGTTAAATGAGATGCAAACTGTAACATGGAATCCTTGCAAACTTTAGGCGAAAAGTCCAAACCATAAATCCACCCTCTTCTCTTGAGTTCCTTAAACATGAAGGAACACTTTCTGGTGATAATCAATATGGGTAGCTTCTCTCTCTCTCTCTCTCTCTCTCTCTCTCTCTCTCTCTCTCTCTCTCTCTCTCTCTCTCTCTCTCTCTCTCATTAATCTGCGAAATTGCTAATGCCAAATGACTTTTAAAAATGTTTTGAATTAATGCCCCAGAGGAAAATAAAAAGATAAATTCTCATAATTTCCAGAATAAGATCGAAACTAGTATATTCTTCCAAAATATATTTTATACTTTGAGTAAATATTTTGGAGTTAGACATAAAGGTCAAACTTTCAGAAAGGAATTGTATTCAGGCATAAGTCTATATTTCTCTCTATTGATTCAACATTCATACTTAGTGAACAAAAGCATGTGTAATCACACACACAAACACACACTCGCAGATGTCTTTGATTTAAATAATTTAAGAAGGCTCCTTGAACTTGCAGTGATTGATAACCACTTAGGTTTTAACAAACAGCTGTATAAACATATTAATGGTATGGCAATGGGGTCACTACTGGGTCTTACATTCGCCAATATATTTATGTGTCACTTTGAGGAACTGTTTCTTAAAGAATGCCCAGAATTATTTCGGCCCATTTTTTATAGACGATACGTCGGCGAAACGTTTTACTATTTAAAGAAAAATCCCATGCTAATATGTTTTTAGAGTTTGTCAACACATTTCATCAAAATATCAGGTTTAGTATGGAAGTAGCATCACATTTACTTTTCTGGACAGGAATATTTCACGCTGTAATACGAGATTTACCACAGGTATTTTTGGAAAAAAAGACGTACACTAGTTTGGGTCTTAACTTTTCTAGTAACTGCTCTTTGACATTTAACTTGAATTCAGTAAAGATACTTTTATTTAGAGCCTGTTCCTGTGTTCAGAATGGAATAATTTTCACAATAAAATATAATTTCATGAAGTACTTTTTAAAAATAAAGGTTATCCTTCTGACCTGCTTGACAGTATTGTGAAAATGTTTTTAAACAATATTCATCAGTCTTGTTGAATGTATCATCAAGTTCCAAAGATATTAATGCATTTTTCATTACCATACGAAAAAATGCAGCCTTTTTATAGCCAAAAGTGCTTTGTACCTGTATGTTGATTTCAAGTGTATGTTAAAAAAAAAAAAAAACTTTAACAACAAGCAGACTTTCCAGAATTAAAGACACTCTCCTGGAGTTGATGCGCTCTTTCGTTGTTTATGAATATACCTGTAGAAAATTTAATTTTGGAAATTACGTCCGATCTACCCGACGCTTGCTGAAAGTCCGCATCTTTTCTCATTGAGGTGTCAGTCATCGCTCTGGTTGTGTTTTAAAATCAAAAGAACTTTTGGCTATGAGGAACCAATCAGACTGATATAAAACTTATATTATGTGCAATAATTTGAAAGGACTATGTCAAACTACCGGTTGCCTTTCACTCCTTCTTTTAGATTCTCTTTACATCAAGAAACTGTCACTTTTTTTAAACAACCAAAATACTTCCATGGCATCATACATTGCCTAATCTTTCTTTCTCTGTCTTTCTCCCTTTTTTTTACGTCATCGCTTTTGGTATTCTGTTTTTTTTTTTTATCAGTTATCAGTAATTAACTAAGCTTAATCACTGAGCATGAAATACGACGATGAAGTTTCAATTTCCCTTTGAATGGTTCGCGATAAAGGCAATGATGTGAGTCATGCAAAATGAGACATTGCTCTCTCTCGACTGGCAGTGAATTGTATTAATAGATCTCGCATCTTTTAATAGACAAGAGTTAAGAATGATGTGGTATTTATCATAGGAATGAAAAAACCCACACGTTATTTTTAATTTAAAAACAAGTTGCTGCCTGAAGGTTTCTCGTAAATACTGCGAATCGTTTTAGCTATGGTTATTAATATCGTGTTCAACTACGCGCATAACACAGTTTGTTATAAATTCTGAAGACAAATGACCAATAATAACTAACATAAGTCAGAAAAACAATAACATGCGTAATGAGTAGTTTATTGAAAATATGCTATTGTCGAAGACTGAGACGGTCATAACACCCAGACTGCTAACAGAGAGAGAGAGAGAGAGAGAGAGAGAGAGAGAGAGAGAGAGAGAAATTTTTGAATTGCAACATAATCTCAGAGATTTTATAAATTAATAAAACAAATTTTCCTGTGTTCATTGTCTGTATACCATAATGCCTCTCTTTCTTGCACTTCTTTAATATCTTGTACCGCCTAACATCACAGCGAATTTTACCGAACATACAGCCCCAACAATAAGTCATTCGAATTATCCCTTCACCGTGAGTATGATGGAACTGAAAACACATGATCACGTCTTTCACAGAAACAAGTTTCTGACTCACATCGAGATCGAACCCCAGTCTTTCAAATGAGAATCCAGGGCGTTTCAATTGATCTACACAATTCATAAAAGAAGTTGGAAATCCAGTACCTGAGATTTTTCCCGGGCAGGCTGCCGTTTAACATACCAGCGAATTTTACACAACCTGCGTTCCAACTTCTCTTATGACCTCTGTAGTCCAATTGTTAATGCCCTGGCCACTCATTTGAAAGACCAAGGTTCTGCCTTAATGTGAGTCAGAAAATGTATATATATATATATATATATATATATATATATATATATATATATATATATATATATATATATATATATATATATATATATATATATATATATATATATGTTCTAAACTAGGGGAGTATCTTACCACAAGGGATGATGCTGATCTGAATACAATTCCTAGACTAGTAGAACATAAGAAGAAAGGGTGATGAGCTGAAGACCGTACTGGAAAGGGGACATTGAAATAAACTCTTAGGTTAACTAAAATCACATATATTTACCATAAGAAAATCAGAAGATCGGGATAATTAAGACAGGTAAATGGGGTCCTGATAGAGCACAAAATTATGATGGAAAGGTGATAACTGAAGCTGCCAGGAATTCCAGTTCAATGGCACCGAGGATTACATTGCAGTTGGGTGACCACGGCAATAAAGCACAATTGAACCAAAGGATCCACAGCAAGGAAACTCTGTCTGCAATGGAAAATGCATGCGATTACTTGGCAGAATTAGCATAAATACAGGTTCGAGGGTGCTCTGAAGGTGCCAAGATTCTTTGGCTATAAAACACCGTTGAAACCACTTACAAACACAAGTTAATAACAAAGTCAAGTCTATGGGAGAATTGTGTATGGAAAATGGAAAATGATTAGCACAAGGAAAAGAACTACGTGACTGGTAATCCACAGGTTCCTGGCACTTTACCTTATTCCAGTGAGATGAGTCCTTGTAGATGTACCAACAATGGGGGGGAGGATTTGGGAAATTGGCACTGGAAAGACACTGGACTGGATAGGCAGCCATGTGGGGAACACAGGTCAAGGGACAGTGTGTATTGGATCTGCATTCGGGCGTGTCTCTCTCGAGAGCAAATGGTGCAGCCACTTTTATGCCTTCTGCTGGATTAATTTTCCCATTTTCCAAGGTGTAGCATCTTTTCTGTCATGAGGATTGTGGTTTTTGGGGCACTAACTTTGACCTCGTGGGTAGCTCTGTTGACCACGTGGAAAGGACTTTGACCTCATGGGTTGCTTGCACCATGCAGTCTGTCCAACTTTCACTTCTGCCTTTGGATGAGTGGGGATTATCTCCAATGGCGGCTTAGCAACCTGGAAAAGGGCTTAATTCAGTCACAAATTCGGGGAAGGAAAAAAATTGCCACCAAGGGAATAATAACTAGAGATTTAGAGAAGAAGTAATTTCTCCACGACTGTTTTGGTGCCATTTGTGAGATAAAGTGATTTAACTTTAAGTTCTTTGAAAAATAAGGTTCTTGAAAGGTGAGTTGACTTGTTGAAATATGGTGTATCCCATGTTTTCAGTCTGAAATTACTGTATTCTTTTATATATATATGTATGTATATATATATATATATATATATATATATATATATATATATATATATATATATATATATATATATATATATATATATATATATATATATATATATATATATATATATATATATATATATATATATATATATATATATATATATATATATATATATATATATATATATATATATATATATATAAAGAATATACAGTAAGTATATACTGATAAACTTAATTTTATATATATATATATATATATATATATATATATATATATATATATATATATATATATATATATATATATATATATATATATATATATATATATATATACACATACATATTTCAACAGGGATACCCTTTCCAAGTCAACTCACCTTTCAAGAACCTTGTTTTTCAAAGAACTTAAAGTTAAATCACTTTATCTCACCACTGGCACCAAAACAGTCGTGGAGAAATTACTTCTTCTCTAAATCTCTAGTTATTATTATTCCCTAGGTTTCCAGTCTGGCCTACTTACTGTATTCCTTGTCCAGGGATCCAATCCTCGGGTTTAGTTGGAAAATAGGAACTTACCATGAAAACTTGTTACTCTGACTGCAATTGCTGGGTCAGGTAGAAACTTATATAGAAAACAGTTGAGCTGAAGGCCGTATTTCAACAAGGATCTGTTGGAGATAACACTTAGGTTTACTTTCAATGGAATATATTCACAATTAAACACGTCAATCGATAGAATGGGGAATGATAGGCAGGTAAAGCAAAATTCTGCCACATGGCTCAATATTACAGCAATTGTTCAAATAATGAAGAATCTATGGATAATCCTCTTGGAAGGGACACTGAAGAATTGATTTCATTGGAAATTCCACAGCAAGAAGCACAAGACAAGCAGTTGTTTCCACAGCTAGCAACACCATCTGCAACTAGAAAATGCAAGTGGTTACGTACAGAAAATTATAACGACATTGGGTGAATTGAAGGTTGCACATATGGTGCCAAGTTAACACGACCCTGGTGCGAGATACTGACGTTAAAAATTCACACTGGACTAAGTCAGGACTTTGTGAGAATTCGAACTTCAGAAAAGAAAATGAAATTCAGTAAACGATTAAAGATATGTGACAGCTGAAATAACCTCAAATCCAGGAAGTTACCTTAAAACAGAGCGATGGAGGACCCCATCGAAAATTCACCAGGGATGAGTTTAATGGGAATGCACAGGTAAGTAACTGGGGGGCCGAAAGATAGCCACTTGTGGGTCAGCTCAATACGGTATGTGTGTTGGGTCTGCTGCCGATAGGGTTCTGAGAGAGAGGTGGACTGCAGTCAGCGTTTTATGAACTCAGCAGATTATTTTCTTGCTCTTTTCAGAGGGTGCTAGGATCGCCAGTGTTTCACCTCAGCGGTCAGGATGGCAACTCAGTCACATGTGTCGTGATCTCCGTTTTCTGTGTCAAGACCTCATGCAGGCCTTCCAAATCCTGGTGACCTCTGGCAACCCAATGTTCGTTCGTTTCTGTGGGGGACTCTACTTTTCTGATGGGTTTTGGCAGGCTTCCCTCCCCATTTGCCTTTATCATGAAAAGAGGTATTTTTAGCAGTCACCAGGTCTTAAGAAAGATAAAAAGATGTGCCAAAAGGGGAACATGGAGAGAAATTTACATAGGGAATGAATTTCTCACACCCTTCCTCAATTAGTTATCAGTATGAACAATCCTACTTTTATGTTATAAGGCCATTTGAGAGTTTGCTGAGTTTGCTTATAAATATGGTTTCCCACATTACAATATATATATACATATATATATATATATATATATATATATATATATATATATATATATATATATATATATATATATATATATATATATATATATATATATATATATATATATATATATATATATATATATATATATATATATATATATATATATATATATATATATATATATATATATATATATATATATATATATATATATATATATATATATATATTACTGAACAGATATGGTGACATGATACCCAGTTGTTTCAGTCCCATTCTTACTTTATACCAGTCATTCGCCCTTAAAACACCAGCATATTCTACAATTTCATTGTAGAATTTGCATAACTTTAGCACTTACATTCTCAGCGCCTCAATACTGGCTCTGTCGTTTCTATCATCAGATTTCTTTAGGTTCATGTATGCCACCATGCGATTTTTACCTTTGCTCTCAAATTTGTTGCAAAACTAATTCACAACTAATTCATGACCCGTTCCAGTTCTACACCAAGTGTCTCCTTTCCCTGTCAGCGCTGTCATCTGTTTGATTTTCTCATGAATTGTTGAATAGTAATCTAAAAACTCTCAGACATCCTCCCGGCATCCGCATAGAATGAGCAAACAAAAATTTAAAAAAAAGCAAACACTTTATGTGACGAAAGAAGGTTATTACAGTATGATTTTATAGCCTTGGTTATCATTTTCTAACTGATAAGACACATTTACAAAACGATCAGGCTCTTTCTATAGAAGATATCATCACCAACATATAGTTTAACCAAGGATGTTATTGCTTAGAGCTCTTGAACATTTTGCGTCCATTCGTGTGCTTACTTCATTTATTTACATAATAGCTCGGTTTGGATATCCAAAAATTTACCACTCTTCCCTACCTACATGGGATATTGGCATTGATATGCAAAATTATCAGGATCAGGATGCAGCGATTACTTTCCATAAGGGCTTAGTCCATCGTATTCATGTCGTAGTTGAGCGCTGTACTCATCCATGAAACAAAAGATATTTCATTATATCTATTTTACAATTCCTTAGTGTAAGAAGGTTTTTGAAAGCCGAAAGGAAATAAAGGCAGTCCTAGAAATATGTAACAGAGTCTTCTAATACATAAAAGGAATTCATCGGTATACTTGATAAATAAAAAGGTCATTCCTATAAAAAGAAAAGGAAATACAGAATTCTTATTTTTCCTCTTCACTTAAACTCTATTCTTGTTTATTTACTACCAAATGCATACGAAAATATGTTCCACATTTTCCTACAGTGAGAATGTGGTCTATTTCTCTTTCCTTTCATTCGATTTATGAAGACTCTCCTCTTGTTATTTCCAGTTTTATGTGGTCCAGCAATTTAAACTTGAGCCACCAATGTGTTCCTCGGCAGTTTTCAAGATACCCAATCAAAATTCTTCACCGCAGTTTGCATTGTACAAGCTCACGCATCTCTTCCAAATATTGAAATTTGTCGAAAAAAGAAAC
The DNA here is from genome assembly GCF_040412425.1 of Macrobrachium rosenbergii. Lineage (NCBI taxonomy): Eukaryota > Metazoa > Arthropoda > Malacostraca > Decapoda > Palaemonidae > Macrobrachium > Macrobrachium rosenbergii. Next base: position 4,751,629 of record NC_089783.1, on the reverse strand, counting down.
GGAATAAAAAGATTTACAGGATCGGGTCTACTTTTTTCACTATTTCGAATGCATTTATTTTTCATTTGAAACGAAATAACAAGAAACTAGAACCGCTGAAATATCTTTGTGACGTTCCCTAAATAGCTCCGCTTTCATTTTTCAACATTACACAATTTTCGTGTATGGAAAAAAAATTACTTACACCTCATGTTCTTCTTAAATAGCAAAAATATTGAAATAATAATAATAATAATAATAATAATAATAATAATAATAATAATAATAATAATAATAATAATAATAATAATAATAATAATAATAATATACAGGTGTTGTGCCTCTAAGATTATGCATGAGATCTTCATGCATTGATTAAGGTAATTACGTAAATTAAAGTAAACCTTAAGATAAACCTCTAGGGATATATTCAATCAATGTATTTTGGCGGTGCATTTACCATTAGGGAACTGTCCATCATTCTTGGAGATTTCTGTATAATGTCGTTTTTTTTTCTGAAACTTCCAGCTATTAAGTTTGGTGGATGTCAATTGATGCACATGATAAAGAAATTTTTATAGTTTTTTTATGATATGATCTCTTTTGATGAACGTTCACCTATGAATTTGATAAGAAATAATATATTTGAATTTGTTTTATTTTTTCTCATCAGAACAGTTCTTCATATTTTGAAATTAAATGAAGATATATTAAACAAGAAATATATGATAAGGTCTGTCATCAGCCGCTTGTTTCACAACTCGTTAAAGGTATGCAGAAAAATGGGCTAACATAAATGATCACTATAGTATTATTCTAAGATGAAAGTGAATGAAACGTATTTTTAGTAGGAAAGAAACTTATTTATAAAATCATCTTTTCATAGATTCAACAGTCGAAGGACTAATTTTGTGAGACATTTGTCTTATCAGGTACTCTAGAGCTATCCCTTGTGAAGAAAATTAGCTTATATATATATATATATATATATATATATATATATATATATATATATATATATATATATATATATATATATATATATATATATATATATATATATATATATATATATATATATATATATATTAATATAATTATGTGTGTGTTGTATGGAAGAACACCCATACAACCTTGTTTGCACTTACCTTTGGGAAGTCGCTAACGTTGGTAGCTGACAGAGGAGAACGTCTCTCTCTCTCTCTCTCTCTCTCTCTCTCTCTCTCTCTCTCTCTCTCTCTCTCTCTCTCTCTCTCACTTCCAAAGTCAATAAAATATGTGTTAAATAAATAGAAACCTAAATTCCCTTTCCCACACACTGACCCTAAATGTTCCATATTAACACAAAAGTTCATTAGTCATAACTCACTTAAGACAGAGATGTAAACAGTCACCCAGACCACTGGCCATGTCAGGGTGCTTTGACCGCTCCCCCTGTTCCTCCGGTTCCGGTTCGTGAAGTCGTTCACGGTTGGTCGTTCTTATTCTTTACGTAAATTTTTAATAAGTCGGCTCACCGTCTGTGCTCTACATTCTTATTCTTTACGTTAATTTTTATATATAATATGGATATTCACATATCTATATATATATATATATATATATATATATATATATATATATATATATATATATATATATATATATATATATATATGTATATATATATATATATATATATATATATATATATATATATATATATATGTATGTGTGTGTGTGTGTGTGTGTGTGTGTGTGTGTCTGCTGCGTCCAATAGCCATGAAAATATTTATCTTTGGATTTACTCACATTATTTACATACCAACAAATTATTTTTAATCGGCAATTTTTTTTTATTATTTTATAGTTTATTACTCTTCGGAACGGACTCGCAATGTTCTGCAAGGAGCAGGTCAGTAGCAATTTGTGTTGATGAGTCATTCGGCAAATATCTACTGACAAGTTCCAGTTGTCATTTTTTTTATTAACTGTGACTCGTTGTTTTTTTCGTATAATCGCTGAATATTCGTAACATATACTTGATTCCTATACTTCTGTAAAAGGTGAGATTTGCTTGTATAGTGTTATTTATTTAACTGACATTTAATCTGTAAGTTTTTCTGCCAAGATTATGAATACTGAACGGGATAATTATATTTACTCGGTTGTTATTTCATTAGAAAGACTTTAATTAAGAGAATAGTAAAATGTCATCGATCTCTACAAAACTTGGCTTAAATGTTAACTCTTTCGTAGTTTACTGGGTCATGATAAATCCCGATAGTCGGGTAGTATATGAATGGCTTACGAGCCAGCATGTTGTTCTAGAGCGAATTATACGTATCTGTTTTTTTTTTTAATAATATAATATATATTTCCATGTTCAATATATATATATAAACATATATAAAATCATGAATATATATATCTATGCTATATATATATATATATATATATATATATATATATATATATATATATATCATTATATTCCCATATGGAGCAAATTCGTATATATATACATATATTGTGAATTTAAAATAAGTAAAGAAACGTATATATAAATATATAAATCATATATAAGGAATATATAAACTCTATATATATGCATGAAGGAAAGGAAGCTCTTGCTGCAAGCCTTTCGACGCTTTCGTCATTTATTTAGCAGACTGAAGAAATATAAAAGTAAGTTTACAAAGAAAGCTCATATAAATGACAGATGGGGATTATAAAGGAAAAAAATATGTACCTGGAATCCAATATAATTGAAGAATTAGTAGAACTGCCAAAACAGGGTTAAATATTTAAGAGGTTTTACAAAGGATTAGGATCAACAGTTCAGAAGCACGGACAGGTCAATTAAAAGATTGTTCAGGGGCGTGACTGCCCACCAAAATAATATTAGTATAACAAATAATTCTCGTTTTTGCAAATAATAATAATTTTTGCAAGATGAACAATTTTACAAATAAAAAATTATATCAAACATACGGATACACAGAAAATATATATAAGGTAACTAATTTGTAATTAAGTCAGCAATTCTATCTTTCCGGTCATTCTTTGCGCATTGTCAGTTCCCAGTATTTGGATCAAGAAATTGAATACATAAGAAAAAAAGGGACAGATTTATGTTATCCTTCACATACTCTAGATATTTGTTATAACAAAGCCCACAAAAAAAGTTTTATAGTGAAAGTAACATGGAGAAAGAAATCCCTAAGAACATTCTTAGCTTGCCTTATTTTAGTGGTTTTGAAAACAAAAAATCATTGTTAAAACCTTTTAATGTCAACCTCGTTTTTTCCTATAATAACACACTAAAAAGAATGTTAATAAAAAATAGCCCTAAAGAAAACAACAACATACTGTAATATATAAAATTCCATGTTTGGAATGCCCCTCTTTTTATGTTGGCCAATCTAGCAAAGATTTAGAGGTACGTATTAAGCAACATAAGTATTGAGTCAAAACTGGACAAACATTCAATGCTATATTCATTCATTTAAGTGAAAACTCTCACAGGATAAATTGGACTGAAAGTTCAGTGATTGCCAGATTGAAAGATTTCTCTTCAAGAAATCTATTGGAGTCCGCTATTATCCAGTTTACTTCCAGCTGTAATTTTAACCTTAGCCGTGGCATGTATTATTTGGACCCCTGTATTCGAAAAATGTTCAAGGATGACCTGAAAGATAAAATCACTGACTTAATTACAAATTAATTACATTATATATATTTTCTATGTATCTGTATGTTTAATATATTTTTTTTTTATTTGTAAAAATGTTCATTTTGCAAAAATAATTATTGTTAACAAAAAAGAGAATTATTTTGTTGTACTAATATTTTTTGGGTGGTCAGTCACGGCATTGTATAAGCTTTTAATTGTCCTGTCCCTGCTTCTGAACGGTTGATCCTAATCCTTTGTAAAACCTCTTAAATATTTAACCCTGTTTTGGCAGCTCTACTAATTCTTCAATTGTGTTGGATTCCAGGTACATATTTTTCCTTTATAATCCCCATCTGTCATTTATATGAGCTTTTTTGTAAACTTACTTTTATATTTCTTCAGTCTGCTGAGTAAAGGACAGAAAGAGTCAGAAAGGCCTCACCAGCACTCCAGTGTTTCCCTTTCCTTCGTGGATTTTATCTTTATTTATATGTTCGTGATGTTATATTTTCTTGATTCAGTTACATATTTACATACATTCACACATACACACACACACACACACATACACACATATATATATATATACATAAATATACATATATATATATATATATATATATATATATATATATATATATATATATATATATATATATATATATATATATATATATATATATATATACACCCTGTGCATAGGTATACAGGGACAGATTAGCAAATACATATAGTGATTTTTTTATCTTGGACCCTTACTTTCTCGTTGCTGAGATCGTGTAAATAATCCGTGGCCTTATGAAAATTCTATTCTTTATCATTATCAGTCATCCATATGACATTAGATTGAATTAAGTGTATATTTGAAGCATATGAGACTGATAAAATTATAAGAAAATAAAAATTCATAACTGGGAAATGATGTTATGCATTTCCATTCTATTTCTTCATCCTTATATCCATGACTATCAAGTTCAAAAGAAATATTTTCAGAGGAGCCTGCTGCTGTGCTTGTGAAAGTGTTTACTTCCCTTTTATCAAAGGGTAATTCATTGTTCATAGTGAAAACGGTTTTAATGGTAATTTGTATTCCAACTACGAGAAAAGTTTCTCAATTTAATAGTTTTAATTTTCATGCCTTTTTTTAGTTTCACAATGCAATGAAATTATTGCAGTCATTTCAATATAAATCTAATAATTATACCTGCTCGTTTAATTTATTTTGTTGCTAGTTATCTTCTAATGAAAATTATACTCGTCTTTCATAAAAAATTATTTACAGTGGTGCCAGTGTCATCCTACAATTGAATTCCAGTTTTGCCATGGTAAACACAAAAGACTTTCTCATTTCAAAAAAAGAAATAATAGATAAAGAAAACAGGACAATGCCAAATAAGAAAATTAATAAACTTTGAGGGTAATATTTTTCTCTGTGTCTTCCGGCATTGTTCGAAAAGTTCGTGCTCGAGAAAGAAGTTTCAGCAGATATGCCATTGCCTTGAGTTTACTACCAAAATAGCCGCGGGTGAAAAACAGAACTTTGTCTTCATTTTCTATTATTGTTAAGTAATACTCACAGGATTACCCGAGACTCTCGGTCTCGTTGTTGTATATGCTTCTGAATATCTGACATTTGGGAAAAAATACGTTCTTCTTTCAGAGATTATGTTCTTAACAAGGCAAAGTCTCTGAATGCAAGCATTCGGGTATGATATGAAGTGAAACCGCATTTACATACCAAAGAATTTATAATAAGAAGTAACTTTTTCATAAGATGTACAATAGATGCTAAAATAAATTCCAACTAGGAGAACTTGATTTTCTAAATGGGGAAAGAACGAAGTTTTTTGTAAAAATCTAGGAATTAAATCAGCAAACCCTAGTAAGGACGAAAAGGAGATATAAACATATCGCTTTGAATTTTTAAATGCTTTACGTAGTTGCTTATTAAAAATATCTGATAGGTCTTTCCCTAGGAATGACGCAAATGTAGAACTAGTTTTCTTAACTGAAATCTATATTCGTTGCATAAAAAAATATGTAATTCTGTGTTTCATAGTAAAATAATGCAGTACCACATGCCATGTAGAACATAAGATTATGAGGTATGATTTTGATTCTAAAACAAGCAAACAAACAATCACACCCTTGTCCATGCTCTTTGCTTCAAACCTCGCCATAGGAGGCTTCCTACAGAGCACAAGGGGTTCCCATAATGTCACCAGACCAGTAATGAGAGAATGAAACCCAACCAACAATAAAAATTCAGCACCCCAATGACGGCATTAGTAAAATTTATACTAGCTGCATTCCGCATACAGTAATAAAAACCTTGTATATCAATTTGTAATTTAGTTCTGAAGACGTCGCCGATAAGTGAGGAAATGGTCTGTCGACTAGAATAAATAAATGGAAAGACTCATGAATAATTCTTCCTCACTTTAAAGGAAAAGATCACTGGGAAAAGTCTAGCACCCTCACCAGGCAGAACGTTCACCAATTCAAGTTACTGCAAGAACCCTCATCTGTACTCGAGATTCGAATGTATTACCCCTCAATGTCCCCATTTCGAGTGGACTTGCGTGACACACTCAAAATTCTGGAACACTCTCCCGCCACTCCCTCGTGACATGGAGATCCCGTCACACAATACAGGTCAACAGGATCAACACTCGGGCCTTCGTGAGGCACCTAGATTTCTAAGACCCAAATTCCTTTTGCACATCGCAAGAACTACAGTTTACAAACAGGCCTCGCTGATACAAGCCTTCATCTCGCCCCAAGCTTTCTTAAACATGCTAACACTGTTGCACATTCCATCTGGGATCATGACATACATTTCAATGCTTCATAACTTCTTCATTTTACTTCTTCGTTTTAGAGTGCTTTTTCCCATTTTTATATGGGGTAAGCACGATGCCTTCTTTTTTGAAGGACTTTGATTTGGCATTGGGGTAGGCCATAGCCTCGATCGGCTGCCCTGCCTGACATCACTTAGACCCCGGTAACGCATGTACATGTACATGTATCATACCAAATCCCCAGCTCCCTTTCTCCCAGCAGCATGGAGAACCGGGCGGTTAGGTCGACAGTTCGAGAAGTGTGAGGTGTCTGTTATGTTTTTAGAAGATGTTGGAGTGGCTTTATTTATGTGTGTATTAGTCTGTAAACCCATTTGCTTTCAGCAAACCTATCCATTGATTACATACGTAATCTTGGGGTGTCTACACGGATAGCAAAGTGTCCGCCTCTCTGACCGGCCAGCTGCGCATTTGAACCCGCGCTACAGACCTCTATGAAGTCCTAGGCTGCTGCTCTA
>NC_089783.1:4724676-4732176 GCF_040412425.1 Macrobrachium rosenbergii | reverse complement strand
AGAAGGGAACACGTGCATTCGTACAGTGTGTATGAAAATGTAGGACAGGTGAAATCACGTGCTTTACACTTCCCTCTACATCTTTATTTCATAAAATGATATAATCTCCAAATGTGATGCAGTGATGTGAGTTTTTGATAAACTCTGTTAAAGCAAAGTTGATGGTGAATTATAAAAAAAAAAAAATCTATATCCTGGTAATGATTTTCCTGTCAACGATGTAACAAACTAATCTACCATTTCACAACCCAAAGAATTAATTGCAACATGAATCCAATTTGCTGGGTGTGATTGTCCCTCTAACGTCACTGCCAGGTAATGCAGATGATTTGATCGTAACTCATTATGTTAAGAACAAATGAATCACCAGTACTCACCAAGCAAAAATTACAGTTATTATCCGATGTGACATTTTATACAATGCATTCTAACACTTCTGATAAAAGCAATATTCATATACTTGGCAAGATACTTTGACAAAATACAGAATTTCTTTTGACCAGCAAAGTGTTTAATGCATAAAAATTCTGAGATCAAATACCTATAGTGTATCATAGAAAAAAATACTGATAGTAATAAATAGGTCATATCCTAATATATATATATATATATATATATATATATATATATATATATATATATATATATATATATATATATTAATATATATATATATGCTTTTAACATATATATATATATATATATATATATATATATAATATGTGTGTGTGTGCTCTTGTAAAAGCTAATATGTCCTTTGATGGAAAAGCAATTCAAATAAAAGATTAAACATAGGGTAATCTTACATACATTGTATATGTATGTTAGTCTCCAGATTTCCTTAAAATATAAGGTATTTTTACTAAACATTTTTAGTAACTAATTTTTTCCTATTTAAGGGGACAGTTTTAATTCCATTGGGATCATAAATGTCGAAGGAGCAATGCTGAAAATGAATCTATTACAGCGCTGAACAAATTACTTCAGTGTATTTCACTGTCATTATAGCATAAGAACTAACGCCACACACGTCAGTAGCATGTAAGAAATTTGTATATTATGTGTGAGTTATCTTTAGTAACTATTCTGCTTTTTTTTAAATATTACGACTTCCCATAATTAAATTTCCAGTTTCCAGTTCCGACGAAAATGGAAATTTTTTTTCTAACATTTTTAATTGCATGAATATGCCTTCATCCTTTCTTGTTTTCAGGTTTTGTTGGTGTAATCAAACATATATTTATACATTTCAAGATTCCAAGAGTGATCGAACTGAAGGTATCTAATAGGGTATATTTTTAATATTCTTCCAAATTTCCTTCAGAAAAAAATTTCTCTCCAACACTCATTATATCAGATCAGCTCCCATGGATATTATCACACAAACATTAACCTTTTTGAGGAATTAGTAACGAGTTTTCTTCAACTGAAGACCTACTGCAAAAGTAGAAATGTGCATGGATGAAAATATTTTTTAAATATTCAATTCCGAATAAGTTCATTATCTTATTTTATTAGTGTGAGTATTGTGTAACTTCTTTGAAAACTTAGAATAGTTAATCGAGAAATGATAAGTTTCTTCTGTGAATTTTTTTTATTCCCATGAATACTATCCTTTAGTTCTCTCTCTCTCTCTCTCTCTCTCTCTCTCTCTCTCTCTCTCTCTCTCTCTCTCTCTCTCTTGTTTTAGTCTGTCCCTGCTACCTCCTGTCCCTTCCATCCCCCTTTTCTTTTTTCTCAAAACTTATTTTTATCTTTACCTACTAAAAAAGAAATGAAATGATCTCGGATGGCCTATTTTCCTGCATTATACACTGGCTGGACTTGGGAGGGGAAAGGTCCTACACAAATTCCTCATAGAAGCATACTCCCTAACACTACCCACTTACACATGACAAGCTCTGGACTTGCTAAGCATACCACTAGAGTAAACAATGGAAAGAGTATCATGAAACAAACTAGAGTCGCTCCTGAAGTCGACAAAGACACCTATGAAGGATGACCTTGTAAGAGAAATATGGTTAGGACACTTAATAATAAACATCCGAGCCACCCTCTCCAATACCAAAGGAACTCCCAACATTCCCTCTGGAAAAACAAAAAGACAATGACCTTGAGCAAGAAGAACCCATTTAAGCAACAACACAAAGAGTGGTCACACCCATCAGTAGTCTATATAGGCCAAGAGCAGCGTCCCTGGATGCAGCTGGAGATGATAAGAGCAAGGCTGTCACCCATGAAAATAATGATGACTACCACAACCCGAAAAATGCCTACTCCACCAGATTCTATATCACTGATCATAGTCTGGCAGCAGGTTACTGGGTGATATAGGCTCAATCAAGTTCATCATACTAGTGTCAAAGGAAGATTGATGGTGCCTACAAGAAACCAAGCTACTCCTAGTAGCAGCCAATGGGAGCTGTGTACTGTTATAAGGATACCAATAGCTCACCCTCTAATTCATAGAGAAGAAATATGTTGAAACATCGTTTTCATGGATGCTGTCTACTTGTCGATAATACATACTGCCACCTCCTGGACCTAATTTTCTTCAAGAAGGGCACATTGACCTTATGCCCCAAGCAACCGCCCATATCTGCAGTAGGCCCAATACTCAAACAGATCAACAGTGACCCTCTAAAACATGGAATATAACATCACATTAAAATAATGCAACCATCCCACCCACTTACTCCAAGTTCTGCCACCTACTACCCAGAGAAACTGCATATTGTGAAAAAGGTCTTCAAGGAGATGGAATGATTGGGCATTTGTCGGAGAACCTCCAGCCCTTTGTATATCAACACTACTTATGATAAAGGAACCATATGAATCTTTATGCCCTTACAAAATTTACAGGTGCCTCAACCTACAAGCAGTCTGACCACTACCCAGGCATGAATTTGGTGCACATTACCTCGACCCTCTGTAAGGAAAAAAAATAAGCAATCTTATGAATAGTATTTCCAAATCCTAGTTCACTATGAAGACATCCTAAAAACAGCAGTCACCACACCATTTGGGACATATACCTTCTAACAACTAGAAGTTTGGTGTCCAAAATTCAGGGGCCACGTACCACTTCTATGCCTGCTACATTGACAACTTCTTCACCCTCTCCCAAAATCCTGTGTGAATTTGGCATAGTGGTATGCTCCAGAAAATTCACAATCAGTGTCCCTTCACTGATGTCCTTGGGCATCAATCTCATCAAGTAGAGTCCAACCTTTACTCTCCAGGGTATCAGCTATCAAGAATTACCCAACTCCATAAATGATTAAAAGGGATTCAAGAATTCAGAGGGATGGTGAATTATTACAATCAATTTCTCCCAATTATTGTCCATACCATGGCCCATCTCTAAACTGCCCTCATTTGAAACATCATAACTCCCAGCTGAAGCCAAATCAAATGTGAGGCTTCAAAGCAATGAAAGATATATGGCAAAGATTACCACTCTGGCATCTGTGAACCCCAGAGCAATTCCCACTTTCACAACAGGCGCAAACAACAGGGCAGTCATTCAACAACTTGCCAAGAGAACAACCACCAATCTAGATTTCCAGCAGGAAACTGACACATACGGAGGGGAAATATAGTACCTGTAACAGATAATTACTTCCCAAGTGTGTACTAACCATGTCTGAAATCCTTGAAGGCATAATCTATACCACTCTAATAAATCATCCCCTATACTCCACTCAGCAGCAGTGACAACTCTCAACCACTCCCGAACTCTGATGCACAATTCATTATAAACCTGACAAAAAAAAAAAAAAACTTGTGGCAGATAACTATCCAGAATAAAAGCGAAAGGAGTTCAGTTAGGGTTAAACTATGATACACTCATTGATGTCCATCTCAAGATAAAGAAACAAAAGATAACTGGACCTCAGTCACAAGTCTACAGTGGGAATATGCCCTTTGCACCATGAACTGAACCATCCTCTTCGACACCAGCACAGGATGCCCCTCCTCTCTATTGCCAAGATGCTTCCAGAAGAAAGTCTTTACCTTCAAAAAAAATCACTGTAGTCCTGAGCTTGTCTTCCAGATTAGTGATGCAGAACTTACTATCAACTAAAAAATTCCCTTCGCCAACATAAATAGAAATATTATTATTCCGATAAGTGAAGGATATTAAATGACGTTTAAACAGTGTATATGAATCAGGTGATGTGAAAAAATTCATTCATAATCCACTCTGCGTGAGACCATTCTGCTACATGGTTGATATATGGCAGAGGCGGGATATCGATTCTAAATACAAAATGCTCGACAAGGATGATGATGATGATATATATATTGTTGGGTGTATTATATATATATATATGATATTCTTGTCTTCCGTATTCCATACGGGACGACGAAGCATATATCAACTAAAAAATTCCCCTTCCGGGTAATGCACATCAGAAAATATATTATTCCCGATGTAAGTTCTAAGATATTACGTTTCAGAGTATCATATAATATTGTATATGAATCACTGTAGTCCCTTGATGTGATAAAAATTCATTCATATTTCCCCTATATATATATATATAATCATGATATTTAAATTTATGCTAAACACGCTATTTAATATTCAATTCACTTCGCCGAAGGAACCAATATATTTATATATGATAAATGATCATTGGAATCGAGTCAGATCTTTATGGTTCGACCTAAGAACTAAAAAATTCCCTGAACATAAAGTTCATTTATTTCTGACGTTGTAGTGAGCACCCGATATCAACATTTGCGTACCCCTCCTCCAATCTGATTGGAAATACATGCCTAAGTTCGACAAATTTGTAGGTGAGAGTCATATCCACCCCATCTGTGTAGTCCTGAGTTCTTGTCTTCCATATTTTCGAGATTCAAGAGACTAAACTTATGAACTAAAAATTCCCCTTCATATATATTATGGAAATATATTATTTATATATATAATCATGATGTGATATATTCATATAGATATATATATATATATATATATATATATATATATATATATATATATATATATAAAATATATATTTATATATATATATATAATATATATATATATATATATACACAAGTGTATGTGTGTGCATGCAAAGTGTGTGTGTATGTATGTATGTATGTATGTATGCATGCATAAATTACCTATGTAACTATGGTTCAAACGGAAGTTGTTATTTTGGTTCAGTGTTTTGAATTGAATGGATATGGTCACCAAGTGTGACAATGTGTTCATTTGATGCGAACCTTTTCTGATTTAATATGTTTGATGATTAAAAGTCTGTTATCAATTTCCTGGTAATGATTTAGCTATCAGCAGTGGGACAAAAACTCATCTGTACAGTGTTATGACAATCCATAAAATGAAATGAACCAGGCATGCAATATAATAATGTTAACATTTTGCCCATGCACTCATGATAATGAAGGTGATTAAACTATACGATTCATTGTATCGGGAACAAGTCTTTCTTCTCTCCTTCTGTTAATGAATGATCCGCATTTCTCTTTAATTTTTTTCAGTAAATGCATAATTTTTCATATGAAGGAACAATTAAATTTTGTACGAGGTGGGAAGTTTAAATGACGTTTTATTGTAAACTTTGATATTGTTTGATTAATCACGGTGACTTTAGATTTGCGTAAATTATATCCGTTCCAATATGGTTGCAGTGAAAAAACGATATTGATGGTTAGCATGGCAGTCAAACCAACAGGTTGATATCGTAACTAAATACAAATACCTAAGTTCATTTAATATTTTTTTTTTTTAGAGTCCTTATCAACAATACCTCACTTGTTATATATATATAAAATATCAAATTCATATAGTCTATGATATTCTTGTTTATATATATATGGTTCGAGCCCACGGGACGATATATATTATTATCAACTAAATATATCCCCTTCGGGTAATGCATCAATATATAAAATATATTATTCCCGATATATAGGTGAATTGGATTACGTTTGTAGCATAATGCTTGTATATGATATCACGGTGATATGATAAAATATATATTTATCATATATATATATATACATATATATATATATATATATATAATATATATATATATATATATATATATATATATATGTATATGTATATATACATATGCGTATACATATATATGTATGTATGTATGTATATATATATCATATATATATATATATATATGCTCCTATGGTTCATAATGATCATATTGTTATTTTTATTATATATATATAGTATTGATATTATAATATATATGACCATGGTCACAAACACACACACAATTATTATATTTTGATATATTCTTCTGATTTAATATGTTTGATGATTAAAAGTCTGTTATCAATTATATATAATTTTTAGCTATCACTCATATATATACATAAAATATATCTAATCAGTATTAAATATAATCCGCAAATGAAATGAAACCAGGCATGCATCATATAATAATGCGCTCGTAACGCTATTTTGCCCATGCACTCAAAGATAATCAAGGTATATTAAACTATATATATTCATTGTATATATATATGCTCTTTCTTCTCTCCTTCTATGTTAATATATAATGATCCGCATTTCTCTTTAATTTTTTTCAGTAAATGCATAATTTATATATATACAGGGAACAATAAATTATTTGATATATATATATTTAAGTTTATAGAAATACCTAAAGAATTTTATATATATATAAACTTATATATAAAAATATATTAGATAATAATATTATTACTTAGATTTGCGTAATATATTATATATATCCATATATATATATATATATATATAACTGCAATGAAATGATATTGAATCCAGAAATTACAGTCAATATAATATAATATAATAAGAGTAATAACATATATATATATATATATATATATATATATATATATACACACATACACACACATGCACACACATATACACATACACACACATAATAAACATATATATATATATATATATATATATATATATATGCATATATATATATATATATATATATATATATATATATATACATATATACATATATATATATATATATATATATATACTATATATATATATATATATATATATATATATATATATATATATATATATATATATATATATATATATATATATATATATATATATATATACATATATATATATATATATATATATACATATATATATATATATATATATATATATATATATATATATATATATATATATATATATATATATATATATATATATATATATATATATATATATATATATATATATATATATATATATATATATATATATATATATATATATATATATATATATATATATATATATATATATATATATATATATATATATATATATATATATACATGTATATACATGTATATATATATATATATATATATATATATATATATATATATATATATATATATATATATATATATATATATATATATATATATATATATATATATATATATATATATATATATATA
>NC_089783.1:4639676-4719676 GCF_040412425.1 Macrobrachium rosenbergii | reverse complement strand
TAAAGTGGTTTTCCCCCCAATGGCAGTGTTGAGTGAGGTTTCAGAGGCAAATTTGCCTACAGTGAATCATACTAAACTGAATTAATTAATTGCTTAGTCCTTATTTCATCTGATTTATTACATGGAAGATGGCATATGAGATATGAGCTGATACTCTTTATTAATATATATATATATATATATATATATATATATATATATATATATATATATATATATATATATATATATATATATATATATATATATATATATATATATATATATATATATATATATATATATTTATATATATATATATATATATATATATATATATACATATCTATATAAATGTATATTTTTCAGACCACTAAACCAATCTAGACAAAATATATTATATATATATTTTTAATTACATAGTGAAACCATAGACAATTAACAAAATTTGGCATGTGACCATCATTTAGCAACTTAGACAATAGGGTAAGTTTCAGACCCATGCTCCTTTTCTTGGTAACTTGGGGGTAAATAAACTCTGCGGGTTTACCATACCTTATTTCATGCATAAAATAAACTCTGCGGGTTCATCATACTTCATTTCATGTGCTCGATACCATAGAAAAACATTATTGAAAATGCTTTCCTTTCCCCTATGATTAATAATTCTGTATCAATGTTTAGACAGTTACCACAGTAATATCTGAAGAAAATGGACAGTTACTTCAGTAATACCTGGATAAAATGTACAGTAACTGCAGTAATACCTGGTTACATTGGACAGTCAGCACAGTAATCCTTAGATTAAAGTGGCAGAATGTACAATAATAACTGGATAAATGGAACAGTCACCAGAGTAATATGAACTGGATAAAAGGGACTGCCAGCACAGTAATACCTGAATAATTGGGGTAGTCACCACAGTAATGTCTGGATAAAATGGACAATCACTAATGTAATACCTGGATAAATGGGACAGTCAGGACAGTAATACCTGGATAAAAGGGGCAGACAGAACAGTAATGGATAAATGGGAGAGTCACCATAGTAATACATTAAAGACAGTTACCATCTATTGTCTGGATAAAATGGACAGTCACCACAGAAACATCTGGATAAAAGGGACAGACAGCACAGTCATATTTGGATAAATGGGACAGTCACCACAGTAAAACCTGGATAAAAGGGACAGTCACCATAATAATGTCTGGGTGAAAAAGAGTCAGCACAGTAATACCTGGGTAAAAGTGATAGTCAAAATAGTAATACCTGGATGAATGGGACAATTAGAACAGTAATACTGGGATAAATGGGACAGTCACAACAGTAATACCTGGATAAAAGATGCAGTCAGCACAGTAATACTTGGATAAATGGGAAAGTCAGTAGAGTAATAACTGTATAAATGGGACAGTCACCAAAGTAATGCCTGGTTAAATGAAAGTCACCACTGTAATAACTGGATAAATGGGACAGTCATTACAGTAGTACCTGGAGAAAAGTGACAGTAAGTACAGTAATACCTGGATAAATTGGACAGTTAGAACAGTTATACCTTGATAAAAGGACAGTCACAACAGTAATACCTGGATAAATAGGACAATCACCACAATAATGTCTAGATAAATCAGACAGTCAGGACAGTAATACTTGGATAAATGGTACAGTAATTTCTGGATAAAATGGACAGTCACTATACGAATACCTGGATAAATGGGACATAAAATGGACAGTTAGTACAAAGAGGTGGAAGAAAATTTTTTGAGTTCTGATTTTTCCCAGGCTTTTGGGATTGCATCAGCTATTTGTTCACCCAGAGAGCGGGCAGAAATTCTTTTGCATATCATAAATTCCGATTCATCATCTCGCGAATGTTTGCCTCGTATGAACAGAGTATCACAATACGTGATCAGGGCATGGAGACAGCCTTTCTTTGTATGATTATAAGCTCCAGTCGTCAAGTGATCAGGTATTCCAGTCTAGTCTTGAGCAAACCTCATCGGTCGTGACCGTTGGCCCGTACTGTATTGTGTGTAACGGAATATTCCGATGTGAGGTCATAAAACTTCTTTCCTGGCGTGCAGCGCTGGTTGGTCACATAATGTTTTGCTGGAAAGGAATGGTATGATATTGGGCATTCTGGTGCGAAATGTGGTAGCGCTCATTTTAGCTGTGAAACTTGTCTTTTTGGGAGTGAATGCTTTCTTAAAGGGGGGAGCTCTTACATGTTTACAAATTCGGCTCTCCAGCCCGTTAGCTAAGTCAAATTTCGTGGCAGCTGGAGAAGACCCTCACCAGGTGGAACAGAATGTGGGCATCCTAACCCCAATACTGTACGATATTGGGGGACAAAGCCTTTAGGGCACAAGGACAGGCCATGATAGTAATTGGGCCACTAGGCTGACCCTTAGTTAATCTTAACCATAGGATCTATTTCCCTATGTAAGTTAGTAAAACTAGCATCCCCTCCTAGCAGGTAGGTACGTCACTCTAGCTAGCTGCATTGCAAAAGTAAGACTCATTTGTGGAACCTAACTGACTAATTAAGGCGAATAACTTATTTAACACAGGCCGTCACACCCGAAAGGGAGTGAATGCTTGCTTAAAGGGGGGAGCTCTTACATGTTTACAAATTCAGCTCTCCAGCCCGTTAGCTAAATCAAATTTCGTGGCGGCTGGAGAAGACCCTCAGCAGGTGGAACAGAATGTGGGCGTCCTAACCCCAATACTGTACGATATTGGGGGACAAAGCCTTTAGGGCACAAGGACAGGCCATGATAGTAATTGGGCCACTAGGCTGACCCTTAGTTAATCTTAACTATAGGATCTATTTCCCTATGACCTTTGTGCTGTCTGTTATTGCTTCTTTCAGATGTACTGCTGTCCTGTGCTCACCCGAGAATCAAAGGGGCGACACCATGACTTCACTCTCACTCTGTGCCCCAACACCAAAGTGCAAGGTCGTTTTACTTTTAACTGCACCACGTCTGGTGTTTTCTTTACAAAAATCCAGGGGTCCTAACCCCACCAAAATTAAATCAAACAAGAGTCCTCAAGGGCCTGCCTTAAACCTGTGGCCAGGCTCTGACCATTTGATCATCAAGCCCCTGACAAATCCAATTCCTGTCCCAATCCCTGCCCCAATGCCAGTTCCTGAGCACCCCATAGATCTCCCTTCCAGAGATCCTGATCTTGCCTTAAACCCACTGCCAGTGCCACTTGCACACCCTGAGCTGTGCGAAGCTCCGTCCATCTCAAGCGACGAGCCTTCAACACATTTTATTCCAGTGCCAGGCCCTGCCCCAATGCCAGAGCCAAGGTGCACCCTGAATCTCCCTCCCGGAGATCTCAAACTTGATGCAAAATCTATGTCAGTGCCACCTGAGTGTCCTGGACAGTGCCGCATTCTGCCCATCATGGATGTCAAAGAGATTCACAATTTAATTCTGTGCTTGGGCCTGCCTTAGTGCCAGTGCCAGAGCCTGCCATAGATCTTCCTCAGAGGGATCCCAGTTCAGATCGCCTCTCGCCCTCTGACTTGGCACTGCTACCAGTGCAGGTGCGAGTGCCAATCCATACTATACTCATGTCCCCTCCGGATTCCCCTGACCACAGTGGAAGCTCAACCAAAGGTGCAGCCCCATAACTAGTGCCTGAGCTGGTCATGGTGACCTGCAGGCTTCTCATGCCCACCACGACCTCTTCCTCTCTTTCCCAGTTCTCCGCAGACCCAACCATGAGTAAGGATTCTGTCATATCTCAACTGGCTGATGAACTCAAGGAACTGCAATGGCTAGAAGTAAAGCTTATATTAAATGCCCCTGCTTCACTGTCAAAGAAGCCGGAATAAGTGGGTCTTCGAAATCTTCCTCAGACTCAGCTCCAATGAGTCGCCCCCTGTCAAGTCAAACCATCAACCTAAAAGAGGTCTACAGATGAAGGGTCAAGGGCATAGAAACCCCAGGTAACCTAAAGAAAGCCGTTGAGCTCTCCTCGCACTAGTGCCCTCTGGCACAGTGCCTCACCTTTATCTTACAAAAACCTGTGGCATCTCTATCCAGCTTTTTCTTCCTCTGTTTATTTTCCTTATAACTTTGTGATATAATTTCTTCTTGTAAAATTTCTTTTCACCGCTTTGATAATTGTTTTTTGCTTTTTCTTTTCAATCTCTGAATTTAGTATTTTCTTGGCAACATTGCCCATTCATAAATCCCATTGCAAAGCCTTATAATGGCTCCTCACTTTTACTTTGCTTCCTACTCTACCAATGCACAGTGCATTTGCCAGACTCTTTAATACTGTAGGTCCCTTGTCTTCCTTTTTTATGCCTAGAAAGGCATGGTACATTTTCAAATTGAATATAACAGAGCCATTAGGCCTGTCTGCATGAGTGCCACACCTGGCACAGTGCCATTACCATTGATATTGGCAGATGCTCCTGCTTTTTGATGCCCTTTTGGGCTGAAGAATGGACACAGCCAACTTTCATAGGCTAATGAATATAATTCTGGTATATTAATCATAATCCTTACTTATTCTTGCATCTGTCATTTACTTTCTTCGTAATGTAAATCCCAATCCTCCGACTCCCAAAATCTGTGCACTTACACACCTAGCTGTATATCATGTACTTAGCTATGTGCCGCAATGCACCTGTGTTGTTAGTGCCACAACTGGCACCATGATGCCAGGTAGAAGTATTGTGGCATCACGTAACTTAAGATCATGAATGCTGCACTGTAATGCCTCCTTAAGGCACCCTAACATCATTTCTTTGAACTGTCAAAGTAATCATATTAATTAAGTGCATGCCTAGCATTAGGTTTATTGCCATGCTAATTCAATTATTATTTTCAGTGTTTTACCTAAATTCATGAAATATAGGTTCATAGAATGTTTTAATTTTGAATTTGCTATAATGCTGCTTTAAAGTGATAACATGATAGATATTTGAAATTACCTAGCAGCATGACATATCTATTTAACATAAAACTTAAAAATCAGTAAGATGTATTTTACATTTGATTTACTTGCAGAATTAATGATTTTTCTGAAATGTAACATTACAAGAAAAGGGAAGTATAGAGAGTTATCAGATTGTTCAGATGAGTTGACTTAGTTGTTGACATTTCCACCCAATTCAAGGTGCAATTGTCAACTTTGTGTGGGGAGTTGTAATGTGGGAAACAACTTAGTAAGCCAACTCAACCTCCAACCTGTCTTATAAAGTAAAAAAGTAGTATTGTTCTTACTGATAACTACCTGAAGAATGGTCTGAGAAACTCAGCCCCTTGTAAATTCTCTCCATGCTTCCCCCTTTGGTAAATCTTTTATTCTTTCCTAGACAGAGTGACTACTTTAAAACTTCCTTTCAGGTGAAGGCAAATGGAGAAAATAAAACTGCCTCACGGACAAACCAGCTTTGGAATGAAGTCCAGGAGAAAAGGTTGAGTCCCCATAGCAACCAGAGAACATGTGGTTGCCAGTTGTCACAGAAAATGGAGGTCACGACACATGTGACTGAGCCGCCATCTGAGAAGAGAGAAAAAATAATCTTCTGAAGTTATAAAAAGTGAGGCTCCAGCAGCCTTGTTCTCAGAAACCTTTCTGTCTCCAGATCTCCCACACCTGTCGCTTGCTTGCTCCGTTTGAGCTATCCCTCATGGCCACCTTGCGGCCACCACCAGTAACTTTCAAGTGTGACCCAGTAAGCTCATCCCTCCATTCCTGGTGAAATTCGACGGGGCTCTCCATCACTCCGTTTTGAGGTAACGCCCTGATTAAGGGTTCTTTTAATACTCACGTATCTTTAAACTTTTACTGTTTCCTTTTCTTTTCTGAAGTGTGATATCTCACAAAGTCCTGACTTAGTTAGTCCAGTGTGAAATTTAATGACAGCATTGCATATCAGAATCAAGTTATCCTAGCACCTCATGTGCAACCCTCGATTCACCTAAAGTCATTATAATTTTCCTTATGTGACCGCTTGCATTCTTAAAGTGCAGATGGTGTTGCTAGCTGTGGAGACAACTGCTTGTCTTGTGCTCCTTGTCGTGGCCTTGCCACTACAATCAATTCTTCAGTGTCCCTTTCAAGAGGATTACCCATAGATCAGGACTTTGGTAAATAATGACTCAGCCTAGATGTTTAGTCATTATTTACCAAACTTCCGATCGCCAATGTGTTGTTATTTTTAAAGAGGAATTTACAACCATATGAAGACTATTTTCCTCTTGTCAGAGATAAAACTCTGAAACTAAACAACCTCTGTGTAACTAATGTGTTTTCTTCCAATGGTAATTAA
Source organism: Macrobrachium rosenbergii (assembly GCF_040412425.1). Lineage (NCBI taxonomy): Eukaryota > Metazoa > Arthropoda > Malacostraca > Decapoda > Palaemonidae > Macrobrachium > Macrobrachium rosenbergii. The sequence continues at coordinate 4,713,393 of NC_089783.1, read as the reverse complement.
AAAAAAAAAAAATTGGCTGTAGCATGGGCAGTCCCCTATCCCCTCTTCTAGCAAACCTGTACATGGAATATTTCAAAGCACCCTCTGTGCAACCCTCGATTTGCCCAAGATCGTTATAGTTATCCTTGTGTAACCGCTGGCACTATCAAATTGTAGACGGTACATCGGCTGTGGAAACATCGACTTGTCTTGTGCTTCTTGCAGTGAAAAGGCCACTGCAATCAATTCTTCAGTATCCCTTTCTAGAGGATTAATCATAGACTACTAAATTTTTTAACAATGATAGCATAACTAACCACGTGGCAGCCCCTGTTGTATCTGCTTATCATTTCCCAGTCTTCTGACTGATGTGTTTAACTGCAAATATATTCCATTAAAAGTAAACCTAAATGTTTATCTGTAACAGTCCCTTGTTGAAATGTAGCCCTCAGCCCAACTGTTTTTTCTGTTAAGGTTCCTGCCTGACCTAGCAATTGCAGTCAGAATCTCAAGGTGTATTAGTAAGCCCACATGTTCATCTGCTGGCAATGTTAGTGGTTGGCCATATAGGAATTCTGCTGGAGTTGCATTGAATGCTGCGTGCAGTGTCATTCTTAGACCCAGTAAGACCCACGGTAACCCTTTTCTCCAGCTCCCACCTTGACATCTGGCAGTGAGTGATGCTTTCAACGATAGGTGTAGCCTTTCGATGATGCTGTTAGCTTCTGGGTTGTAGGCTGTTGTGTGTGTAGGGCGTTCCACAGGGTGGAAGTGAAGTTGGCTCCCCAGTTGCTTGCAATGATTTGAAGGACTCCGTGCCTGCTGACCCATCCAATGAGGGTTTTCATGCATCTTTCCTCCATCTGTTGCCATATCGGTATTGCCTCGGGCCAACTGGCATTTCAGTCGTTGATGGTGAACAGGTATCTGTACCCCTGAAAGAAGGGTAAGGGTCCCATTAGTCGACGTGGATGTGGGTGAGTCGTTGGTGCGATGTTTGGAACTCTCCTATTCTGATCTCTACATGTCTTGTGATTTTTTAAGTTTGACACAAGATGGATTCTCTCATCCAGTTTTTTTATGTCCTTTTTTTATTCCACACCAGATTTACAACTCTGCTATGATTCAGGCACTTGACCGGCCTATTGGATGGGACAGGTTGTGGGTGAGTGTGAAGGCTTTTCTTCTGAGGCCTTCTGGCAGGTAGGGGCAAGGGCATCCATTACTATCCTTTCTTGTGATGGTCATCTCTAAACTGTTGATGGACAGATTGCTTCATATAAGGGCGGGGTTGTCCCACCACGGTCACTGTAGGTCTGCGTCATCTCTTTGTGCTTCTGCTATTTTGGGATAGGCTACCCTGAGCTGGATGGTGTTGATGCAGTTTCTTGATAGTGAATCTGCCATGGTGTTTGCTGAACCCTTCAAATATTTGATGGTGCAGGAGTGTTCAGCTATAGCTGACAGGTTCTGCTGTTGCCATGCTAACCATGCATTCGCTGACTTTGTGAGGGCATGCACCAAGAGTTGATGGTCTGTTTGCATGATGAACTATCGTCCCTTGAGTATGTAGTGGAAGTGGCAGACGGCTTTGTAGACTGCTAGAAGTTCTCTGTCAAAAGTGGAGTATTTCTGTTCCTCTGTCGTTAGCTTCTTACTAAAGAACACCAGCAGATGATGACCATCATTTGTATCCTGCTCTAATATGACGCCCATCGCCGTGTAACTTGCATCTGTTGTCAACATGAGGGACCTGTTGAGTAAAGGAAAAATTAATGTGGTTGCAGAGATTAACACTCATTTTGCTTAAAGAAATGCATTATCTTCACTTATTACCCATTTAACTGTTCTTGTTTTCCTTGTAGGCATTGATATATTGGACTCATAATTTTAGCAATGTTAGGGATGAATCTATGGTAATAGTTGATTAGTCCTAAAAATTCTTGTACTGCTTTAATTGTTGTTGGTTTTGGGAAGTCGGTGATAGCTTTTATTTTTTTTTTTTCTGGTAGGGGTTTATTGCCCTGATGTCCCAGGAATTCCACTGTTTTCTTTGCCCACTCACATTTGTCTTCCCTTACTACTAGTTCATTTTCTATGAGTATTTTTAGTACTTTTTTTATGTCTTTAAGATGCTGTTTGAGGTTGGGGCTAAATATGAGGATATTGTCGACAAAGACCACTCAGAATGGAAGATTGCAAAGCAGTTAGTCTATCAGTCTTAGGGAGGTTCCCCCCTGCATTGCAAAGGCCAAAATAGCTGTAGTTGAATGTATAGTGCAGACGGGGGTGATGAAGTATCCCTTCAGCAAGTCTATTTTGGTGGAGATCTTTGCTGCTCATCCGGTTGGTTATGTCTGTTATGTTCTGCAACGAGTATCTATCTGGTTTCGTTTTGACGTTTAGTCGCTGGTAGAATCTGCATGGGCACCATGTTCCACTGGGTTTTGGTACCATGTGGAGGGGAGATGCCCATGTTATGGGGCTTTTTGGCATTTTTCCACATTTTCCATCTCCTTGAACACTTGTTTGGCATAGGCAAGCTTCTCGGGGCTAAATATCTGAACATGAGTGGATCTGGGGCCATCAGTTTCTATATGGTGCAGGAGATTATGTTTTCCTGCTTTGGTTAAGTCGTGTCGCAGGTCGTCTTTGAAGACCTCTCAGTAGTCTTGTAGAATTCGTTGTATTCCCGATGGTAGGGCAGCTGCTGTGATGGGGCATATTTGTTGTCTCTGCTGCTGTAGTGATGGTGTGGTAGTGTTTCATCTGCGTGGCTGTTCACAAGATGATGGTGTTGTTTTCGGGGTCAGTTGTTTTGATGCTACATCCACTAGCAAGTTCTGTGCTGTGATGAAGGTCCAACTGTAGTCTTTTCCATTGAATGACACATTAATATCCCGCCTCCCATACATCTTGAGTAGTGCTCCGCTGGCTCTGGATATATGGAGGTTGGTAGGTGGAGCTGGGTTGAGTTGTTCATTGGGACTGGCTGGCAAAAATGGGTTGGAGGGGGGTTGAGTTGTTCATTGGGACTGGCTGGCAAAAATGACCTGCATTCTCTGGTGTCAACGAGGAATTCTGTGTCTGACGTTTTGTCCCTGATGAAGAAGTATGTGGAGTCTCTACGCTTGTACCTGGAAGAAATGCAGCGGTGGGCAAGTGTAGTTTTTCTTACAAGGTGTAAAAAAATAAATGTAATTTATTTTATTGGATACTCTTATTTTTCTGTAATTTCTCACTGTAATATTTTCTCACACAGTTCTGTGTGTTGGCTTGCTTGGGGTAACTTTCTCTTTGGTTTATTCTGTGCATGACTTGTTTAGATAAATTATCTTTACAGATTTTTTGTAATTTTAAGTTCGTATGCATAATGGCCTTATCTGTTGTTGGGTGGTCTTGAGGACCAAAACAAGCAATTCCCAGGAACTAATATTTTGTTTTGGTTTCCGAGCTAACGTGTGAGACAGCGGAGAAATGGAAACCAGTGGATTCTGCTACTTGGACTTGGACAGTAGTCTGTAGCTTCAGGTATATTGACCTGAAGGGTTCACTCGTACAACCCGTTTGACACCGTGAGTGCAATGAAGAGGGCTTAACAGACGTGCCGAGAGAAACTGATCCTGTTTTATTACTAATGGATTCTCTTGACGTTTATGTTCTGAGTTTGGAGATGGTTCTTCACTAGACACGGGTTCACTCTTTCTCTCCCCCCCACCTCTTGACTTTGCATCCTGCACAGAGCGAATAACCGACAGATAAACCTTCACTTTAACCATTCATGCTTCGCTCTTAAACTAGGTAAGGCCATTAATGTCTTTTAGTCGAGGTTAGAGAAGTACTGACGTGACCTAAAAATAATAATAAAATAACTCTGTAAGGATAAGTTACCTTAAACTGTTTTCATGTTTTAGGCTATGCATAGTAATATTTGTTTACCATTTATTTGTACAGTTCAGCGAGTGCTGGTTGGATGGTATCGGTCAGTTATAGTTCTTTATACGGATGGTGTTATTTTCTGCTGGTGGGTTATTGATTCAAAGTTGATATATGTTTATATTGTTATTTGAGAATATTTCATTTTGTCGGTCTGCCTTTAATTAGGTCCCTTCCTTGTTTGTTGTAGGTGTTAGGATTACCTGAGTGCAGAAACGACCGCTATTTGTAACGTGACTGATTTATCCTCCATTGGTAAATAAGGATAATTGTGTATTGCCATTACATTTAGTTATATAGTTCTCATGTTAAAGTCGGTGCCTTTCGAGTTATATAGTTCTCATGTTAAAGTTTGATTTGATAAAAGTTTCTTATTTTTATTCGTATTAATAATATAACTTTCTAAACTTACAGGTTATGATACAGAGTCGGTAGCCCAATAACAGAAGGGTCGTTGAAACTAGAGAGGAACTGGGGTACTCAAGATTTTTTTCATAATGAATTTTATTAAAATACTAAAAATGACTTTCGTATTTTATTTTAACCTCCATGTTTCACCACCTTAAAATTGTATTGAGACTATTGAAATTTTCTGTATACAAGGCAACCGGTCTGCTCATCACTGATGTTTAGTTGGATGGATTGCGGGTGTAACCCTCTTGTATGTGTTTTAAAAACAAGCAGCGTTTGTCACATTTGTGGGCTTTCTTCCCAAGTCTCCAGTGGAAGCAGCACATCCCCTCTGGTAGTTTGTCTTTGTTTTGTCTGGTCTTTCCCTTGATGAATTGCTTGGGGAAGTATATTTTGTGGATGGGGATGGCTGGTCCCTCTTGGTCACTGTCAGATTCCATGTCGATTGACTGCTAGTGGTGGTGCTGCTGCTGTTGGTGGCTGTGTGGTCTCCGTCATCTTGTGGACCATGTGCACTGCATTGACCAACTTCAGGAATTCCTAGATTGGTATGGTGGAGGCATTGAGCATGACTGCCACTGTTTGGCAGGGTAATGTTGTTAGGAGTACCTCTCTCACAAGGTCTAGGGATGACTCAGGTTGGCTGTCTGTGGTGGGTAGCATGACGAGCAACTGCAACTCTTTGTAGACTTGTAATGGCTGCTCATCTCTTATGGGTGCCTCCATGTAGTTAACAAATTTCTTGGATCTTAGAGAGGGTGGCACACTGAAGGATGACTTCAGCTGCTCCCTCAGCAATTCATAGGTGACGGGGTTTTGAAGTTCTGTGAGCCATCCTGCTCTTTGCTCGAAGATGGAGAGCGACAGTAACTCCAGGATGGTCTGTTTTGCATGTTGAGTAGATGATTTTCTTTGATCAGAATATTGTTTCTGCCCTAAAGAACCAAGCTTCTGGGTTGTGAGGTGTAACTAAAGGTAGACGCATGATGGCAGTGGCGATGATCTCACTGGAGTGGCTGGCACTGTTCTGGTTGGCTTGGCGGATCATCTCCAGTTTCACCAATGTAGAGAAGGAGTGAATAAGAATCAGCATCTACAAACTTACTAATTTATTCAGACAATAAACAGAAAGGTCAATAACTCTTGCGAGCAGAAATGTAGCACCTGCCACCAGGCGAACAAAAACAGAGGTCACCACACAATCATTTGTGTTTGTTGACAGATGAATATATACATATAAACTGAAGCTATGGTCCATGTGGCTGAAATACTGCCATTGTAATGTGTACAGTGACAATAACACATCTGATCTGACAATAATATGAAAGGAGATATGAGTATAAATGATGTTTGAAGTATGCTGTGTTTTTTGTGTCTGCACTTTTGTGCTTGGAGATGTTGTTGTCATGAGATTAGTGAGCCAGGTTAGTTGACGGCTGTGTAGGACCCTGCAATATATATATATATATAAATATATATATATATATATATATATATATATATATATATATATATATATATATATATATATATATATATATATATATATATATATATATATATATATATATATATATATATATATATATATATATATATATATATATATATATATATATATATATATATATATATATATATATATATATATATATATATATATATATATATATATATATATATATATATATATATATATATATATATATATATATATATATATATATATATATAAATTTCTGACTCATGTCGGGATCGAACCCAGGTCTCTCAGGTGGAAAGCAAGGGCGCTATCCACTGGGTCATGCAAGTCTAAAAGAAGTTGGAACCTGAGAGCAACTGCACCCAAGGAATTACCTGGGCAAGCTAACTGCTTGCATACCAGCAGTTTTTCCAACTTCCCGACTCAGCAATGACCCAATAGACAACATTTCATTCAATTATCCCTTCTGAGTGAATAAGATAGAAATCATCAACACACAATCACGTGTGGAACAGAAATAAATTTCTGACTCATGTCGGGATCGAACCCAGGTCTCTCAGGTGGAAAGCAAGGGCGCTATCCACTGGGCCACACAAGTCTAAAAGAAGTTGGAACCTGAGAGCAACTGCACCCAAGGAATTACCTGGGCAAGCTAACTGCTTGCATACCAGCGAGTTTTCCCCAACTTCCCGACTCAGCAATGACCCAATAGACAACATTTCATTTGAATTATCCCTTCTGAGTGAATAAGATAGAAATCATCAACACACAATCACGTGTGGAACAGAAATAAATTTCTGACTCATGTCGGGATCGAACCCAGGTCTCTCAGGTGGAAAGCAAGGGCGCTATCCACTGGGCCACAAGTCTAAAAGAAGTTGGAACCTGAGAGCAACTGCACCCAAGGAATTACCTGGGCAAGCTAACTGCTTGCATACCAGCGAAGTTTTCCCCAACTTCCCGACTCAGCAATGACCCAATAGACAACATTTCATTCGAATTATCCCTTCTGAGTGAATAAGATAAAAATCATCAACATACAATCACGTGTGGAACAGAAATAAATTTCTGACTCATGTCGGGATCGAACCCAGGTCTCTCAGGTGGAAAGCAAGGGCGCTATCCACTGGGCCACACAAGTCTAAAAGAAGTTGGAACCTGAGAGCAACTGCACCCAAGGAATTACCTGGGCAAGCTAACTGCTTGCATACCAGCTGAGTTTTCCCAAACTTCCCGACTCAGCAATGACCCAATAGACAACATTTCATTCGAATTATCCCTTCTGAGTGAATAAGATAGAAATCATCAACACACAATCATGTGTGAACAGAAATAAATTTCTGACTCATGTCGGGATCGAACCCAGAGTCAGCTTTAGAACCGAGCAGATTATCCAGCCCTGAACAGTCTAATATCAGGAATCACTCGAAGATATGTAAAACATTAATAGAAAATAAAGATTTTTCAGTAATAGGACAAGTACAAAAAGCAAATGATTTAACAATTCTTGAATCTATTATTATTAAATTAACTGTACCACCATTAAACTCCACATCCTCTACACAACTGTTTATTGCCTGATGGTCTTGTTAAGTTGTTTCTTCTCTGTCTGTATGTTTATTTATTTATTTATTTTCTCTCTTTTGTAATACTCAATGCGAGTGCAGTAGTTTGTTTTTAACTTCCTTCTGGGTAGGTTGTTACAGCCTTACTTGTTCTTTTAGGATAGGTTTTAGTCATTTTATTGTGAACGTTTTATTGTAATTGTAATTTGACTTGTGATCTTAATTTTAATTTACTGATTGCCATGTTCGCTGTTTGCAGCCTGGAAAATGCAACTATGAGGAGTTGTGAAACGCCGGGCATATTTAATAAAATGCATAAGGACAGTGCCTTCCCTGAACTGCCTTGGATTGTTCTTCGAGCTGTTGCTCCGAAGTTAGAGGTATATATATATATATATATATATATATATATATATATATATATATATATATATATATATATATATATATATATATATATATATATATATATATATATATATATATATATATATATATATATATATATATATATATATATATATATATATATATATATATATATATATATATATATATATATATATATATATATATATATATATATATATATATATATATATATATATATATATATATATATATATATATATATATATATATATATATATATATATATATATATATATATATATATATATATATATATATATATATATATATATATATATATATATATATATATATATATATATATATATATATAATATATATATATATATATATATATATATATATATATATATATATATATATATATATATATATATATATATATATATATATATATATATATATATATATATATATATATATATATATATATATATATATATATATATATATATATATATATATATATATTTATATATATATATACTGTATATACAATCATGAAGCTACAAATGTCGCTTAATATCGAATTCACGCTACCTCGGGATATCTCCGTTGGAGAATTGTCGCCGAAGGGGAATTTATATAAGTGATAAATGAATTGGAATCGTCGGGACACGAACCCGTGACACGAAAACCTATTCAGCGACTCCAGTGGATGTTAACCACTGAGCCATCAAGAGAGCTGTAAGTCTTTTCCTGAGATGTTGTACTGCTTTTACCCGTCGTGAGCGGGGAAATGTACTAGCCTCGGCAATGACCCACCTCCTCCATGACAGTTCATTGGTACGTTTGGAACACGCAGCTCTTATTATGAAATTTTTATCACACCGTGATTTATATACAATCATGAAGCTACAAATGTCCTTATGGTTAAGGCGACGCGGGTTCGTGTCCCGCGACCAGCAATCACAGTCTTCAATTTCTTGCGTCTGGGTGTAGGGTCAGTAGTTACAAGCACATCCAAAAAAAAAGTGCAGAAGAATTCGAGAAGTTAAGAGGGCATTGTGGCTATTAGAATTACATATATATATATATATATATATATATATATATATATATATATATATATATATATATATATATATATATATATATATATATATATATATATATATATATATATATATATATATATATATATATATATATATATATATATATACATATATTTATATATATATATATATATATATATATATATATATATATATATATATATATATATATATATATATATATATATATATATATATATATATATATATATATATATATATATATATATATATATATATATATATATATATATATATATATATATATATATATATATATATATATATATATATATATATATATATATATATATATATATATATATATATATATATATATATATATATATATATCTGTATATATATCTGTATGTGTGTATGTCAAATGGGTGCTGAGGTACTTGCAACATACGAACGCTTGCAATGTTCAGCGGTGTTTGATTAAATGGTAACCTGTCGCAGCATTTCTAGGCTCACTCTGTGCAATTCAGCATTGACCACTTATAACCTGGTTATTGTTTGGAGAGTGCCCAGATACAGAGAAATGTGGAGTGGAGGTTAGCATGAGCATAGATTGTTCTAGAAGCCTGGGGTTTGGTTCGAGTCAGATGTTTTGGGTGCGCTGCAGAAATAGTCTGTCTGCGTGTTTATTGTGAAAATCACTAAGTGTGAAGGCACTTTTGAAAGATTGTTCACTCCGTTGTGAAATACTAGACTGGAAGGACATGTTGAACGTCTGGGAATTGGAGTTCCCAGTCTCTGGAAGAGTGAGTAGAAACTTAGACATTTACTAACCTTTACAGCAGACCTGATCGTTTTAGTGATTATTCCTCTATCATTATTTAACATTTATCTCATGTGTTTCTGTGTGTTTATGAACTGGGTAAACTCTGATTTTTAATGGAGATGATTCTATTCTTTGGCAGAATGTTTCAATGGAACTGGCTAATTTGGGATGGTCAGGCATCTGCATAGACATGCGTGTAACGTAGCTATTATGGGAAGTGGTTATTTAAAAGGAACTATGACTAAAGGACTTATGATTACGGGGTAGAGAGTGAAATGGGGAAGAATCATATTTATAATTTTGGTGTTTGCTAAGAAGTTTTATTGGGGAGATATTCAATCATCATTTACATTCATTTTTTTGTGCTTTTAGCATTTGTTTTCTTATTTATCATGTTTTTAACTTGTTGGTTGTTAGCTTCACAGAATAAAGTATTTTGGTAAGATAGGTTTGATTTCCAAACCAGGGATAAAATAGGTGCAGGGATTTGTGTGTATGTGTATGTGTGTGTGTGAGAGAGAGGGAGAGAGAGACAGACAGACAGACAGAGAGACAGAGACAGAGATCTCGAAGGTCGACGCTACCAGGTTAACCAACGCGGGCAACTTCGGCAGGTAATTGCAAAACAAAGTCGTATGGTTTTTTTCCATATAACACACACACACACACACACACACACACACACACACACACATATATATATATATATATATATATATATATATATATATATATATATATATATATATGAATGTCTTTCCCTGTAATACTACAGTGTAATATGAAAATAAGAAGGCCCATAAAACACTATTTAAATGTTGAAACCATATTTTCACACTTGTTTCTGTGCCCTGTTCACTGGTAGAATATGGACAGGTGGAAAGTTACAATGGTATATATAAAAACAAGTTGCAGTGGCCTTAGGCCTCCGATGTTAAGGAGGTGGCGTTTCTTAGAAGAAGGAGAGATTGACCAAATTCCCTAGTGGTTTTTGGCCTCATTAGCTCCCGTTTGGCGATGGATCTGGCGGTCGCGTTTCTTGCCATCTTCTTTCAAAGGGTGCGAGGATTAAAGGTGTCAATGGCGTCCGATTTCAATGTCCTCCTGACAGGTTCATATTGTTGGTTTGATTGATGATAGCAGATTCCAGCATCTTTCTTTTGTACGGACAGCTACTCTGAAACCAACTCGCCACTCCAGTTAATGACATGCCCTGTATTTCTAATATGTAGGAAAATTCCCGAACTTCTCGAGCGTAACGCACTGATCTTTGTGCTTGTTATTCTTTCGAGAGCGATCTACCTGTCTCGCCTACATAATTGTCATGACATTTATGTAGGCGAGACAGGCAGATCGCTTCTCGCAAAGAATAACAGAGCACAAAAGATCAGTACGTTACGCTTCGGAGAGTTCGGGAATTTTCCTACATATTAGAAATACAGGGCATGTCATTAACTGGAGTGGGGCGGAGTTGGTTTTCATGAGTAGCTGTCCGTACAAAAGAAAGATGCTGGAATCTGCTATCATCAATCAAACCAACAATATGAACCTGTCAGGAGGACATTGGAAATCGGACGCCATTGACACCTTAATCCTCGCACCCTTTTTGAAGAAGATGACCCAAGAAACGCGACCGCCAGATCCATCGCCAAACGGGAGCTAATGAGGCCAAAAACCACTAGGGAATTTGGTCAATCTCCTCCTTCTTAAGAAACGCCACCTCCTTAACATCGGAGGCCCAAGGCCACACCTTCATGTTTTTGTATATATACCATTGTAACTTTCCACCTGTCCATATTCTACTAGTGAACAGGGCACAGAAACAAGTGCCTGAAATATATGGTTTCAACGTTTAAATAGTGTTTTATGGGCCTTCTTATCTTCATATATATATATATATATATATATATATATATATATATATATATATATATATATATATATATATATATATATATATATATATATATATATATATATATATATATATATATATATATATATATATATATATATATATATATATATATATATATATATATATATATATATAAGATAAACAATATGAAAATTTAAGGAAAATTGTAAATGTTAGAGCAGGAATACCTATAACATAATCAGAATGACGTCAAAAGTTTTGTAGTATACGAATGCGTATCTTAAATCTTAGGAACTTAGTGCAGCAGATAATTGCATATTTCATAAGAATCGTTCAGATAGTGAAACAAGCATGAAATTTTGCACAAGTGCTCTTTAAAGTTCCTCTATCAGAAAAGGGCGCTGGCCACGCAAAAATTTAATATGGCGGCCAAATTCCAAGATGGCGGCCAGTATCGACAGATTTTGGCTAATTTTTTCACTAGAATGGCATGTATTTGCTTCTAGCAATATGGTAAAGCTCTTCCATACTATTTCTTGTGAATATTATGTTTCTGTAGCTTCCCAGTACAGTTTACCTTTAAATATGGGGGCTATATGGCTGCCAAGAAAAGGTAGAAACAATAATTATAATGAGAAATAATGCCCGTTCAACAATTATCGTTTTAAGCATGGATCTTGGTTTCTGTGGTTTTAGATCCTAATGAGGCCATCTCTTTCGAATAACTCATCAATTTTGAAGGAAAATTAATAAATGTAAACGAGTGTATGTCTGCACACAACCAGGGCACACTGGTGACATCACTGCTGTGTAACTCAGCATGGGGTTCAGTGCCAGCTAATCCAGCTTTACTAATCCTGTAGTCTTAGACTAGTAGTTGTAGTATAGTTTAGTTTAGTGTCCCAAATGCTTTCTAACAGCCCCAGACCAGCTATAGTTAGATAGCCGCACCTGAATAGACAGGATGTGCCAGCGCAGGAGAGCCGAGCCAGGGTATGGGGGTGTACATGATGGTTCATGTACTTACCCGGATGGTGTACAGATCACACGGGACTTAAATGGCACTGATGAATGATCGGGCTAGGTGTAGGGAGACCGAACCTAGTTGAATCCCATACAGGAATGTGTGCTTTGTTTAAGGTGGTAAAAGGATAACCCTCGGCCTTAATCAAAAGTGAAATCATGGCAGAATGTGATGCCAATCCAATATTGAGCAGTAGAAAAACAAACTGAGTTTGTGTTGTCTTTGTCAGAAGGACAAAAGAGGTGAGCACTTGACATCACTCTCCAAGTCATCATGTCCTAGACCATGATGGGTACACAATGCTGGCAAGGAACATTCCCATGTTCAGTGAAATTAATGAAATGCCACTGATAATGGATCCAGCAAGGCTGGATGAAGGTGATGGCATAGAGGCCACTCTCAGGAAAAATGCAGCAAAATACCATGAACTGTCGCTTGTTGTTTAACAACACTAAACTGGACCGCAAGAAAGCGACAATCCAATGACCAGACCAGCAACACTGAGACTAGTCGTGCAAAACTGCGCCGAACCAGTCATGACAATGAAGTTTGCATTTTCTGTGAGAAAGTGGCACCTGCATCTGATCTCAGACAGGCTAGTACTAAGGGCCTTGACTTGAAATTGCGTGAATGTGCAGAGATACTTAGTGATGGCAAGCTCCTTGCTAAGTTGACTGGTGGGGATGTCATTGCACAGGAGTTTAAGTATCACCATGCCTGTCTTTGTGCCCTCTACAACAGAAAAAGGTCCTACCTGAGGAGCCTTGAGAAAGACCAAGGTAGCACTGAGTCAGAATCAGATGTGTATCCACTAGTTCTGTCAGAACTGATGACATACATTGTTGAAAAACAACCTTGTTCAGATGATCCAGTCACATTTCGGCTGGCAGATATTTGCCACCTCTACCAACAACGTCTGGAACAATTAGGTGTAGAGTCACCAAAGTGTAAATTCCACGAGACTCAAAGACAAACTTCTGGCAGAAATTCCAGAACTTGAGGCTCATAAATCTGGCAGAGATGTATTACTTGCATTTCAAAAGGATGTGGGAAAAGCACTTGCTCAATCATCTGATCTTTCAGAGGCAGTTATCATTGCTAAAGCAGCAAATATTCTCAGAAAGTCTATACTTGATCATCAGTCACGGTTTGATGGCACATTTTCTGAGGCTTGTGTACGAAATTCTGTGCCTCCTCTCCTGCTCCAGTTTGTAGGGATGGTTGAGCATGGGGCTGACATCAAGTCACAGTTACGATTTGGAGCATCAAAGTCAGACCAGGCCATTGCACAGCTCATGCAGTTCAACTGCTACTCCCGATACAAAGAGGGAGCAACAACTCATAGACACTCCAAAGACAGAGAAACACCATTCCCAGTCTACATGGGACTCTCAGTCTATGCCAAAACCAGGAAGAGAAACCTGGTTGAAATGCTACATCAGTATGGCCTCAGTATCTCTTATGACAGAGTACTGGAGGTCTCTGCACAGTTAGGGAGATGCCACAGTTAGCAAATATGTGGAGGAGGGTGTGGTCTGTCCCCAGTACAAGAAAAAGGGTTGTTCACCACTGCAGTGATGGACAACATCGACCACAACCCATCTGCAACTACTGCCACTACCTCCTTCCATGGAACTGCTCCTGTAGAACAGTCAAAGCAGAAACTTCTGAAGGAGGATTGCCAGCTTTTCTCAAAGCTATTTATATCCTGTCAGAGCCGTGAATGTGATCTGCAGGAATTCTTCCAGCACGAGAATCAAACATTCCCAGCTTCCCTTAGTGAGGGTGGTAGGCTGTACACATGTCAGAAGTCTCAGCTGACCTCGGTCCTGGAGAGTCATGTTACACTAGAAGACAAAGAACCAAAGACTGATGTCCTCATTGTAGATGGATCAGCTTTGGTCCATGCCTTGCCACCAAAGAAAGGAAAGACCTTTGAGGGCTATGCACTTTGCGACTTCTTGCCTGTGATACAATCCTATAGCAGCAAGTACACATCATCACATCTTGTATTTGATGTATACAATACATCCAGCCTCAAAGCTGAGACCAGGCTCCAACGTGGTCAAGGAGGAAGGCGCAAGGTGACAGACAAGAACACAATTCCATCCAACTGGCGCAATTTCCTAAGACACGATGCCAACAAGACAGAGTTGTTCCAGTTCCTGGCAGACAAAGTTGCCCAGATGTCTGCCACAAATGTTGTCATTGCCACGAAAGGGTCTGCTGTCCTCAGCACTCATGAGGCTAGTCTTCAGGGACTGGAAAAGTGCTCTCATGAGGAAGCTGACACCCGCATCTTTCTCCATGCCAAATATGCCACAGAACATGGAGCCAAGACCATCACGGTTAAAGCAAATGACACAGATGTTCTTGTCGTTGCAGTCAGTGCTTTCTCCACTCCACAATCTAGGGCTAGAGAAGCTATGGGTGGCATTTGGCCAAGGCCAGAGCCTGCGCTGGATTGCTGTGCATGACCTGTGCAACTCTCTGGGCCAGGAGAAGGTGAATGGCATGCTCTTCTTCCATGCTCACAGGCTGTGATACAGTGTCAGCCTTCCGGAGCAAGGGCAAGAAGACCGCCTGGCAGACATGGAACATCTTTCCAGAGGCCTCCACTGTGTTCTCCAAACTGAGTCACTACCCTCTCAGAGTGGAAGAGAGTGACCTGAAGGTCCTGGAGAGGTTTGTCATACTTATGTATGAAAGATCCAGCACTGCTGGCACTGTGGATGAGGCTAGACTTGATATGTTTGCCAGAAAACAAAGGGCATATGAGGCCATTCCACCAACCAGGGAGCTCTCCTCCAACACACCAAGCGCACTCAACCAGGCTGGTTGTGTGTGGGGCAGGCCACCCAGTGTCAGCCACAGCCAGAGAACCCTGCTGAGTGGGGATGGCAAAAGTCTGGTGAAGCATGGCAAGTCCTCTGACAACCAACTCGCCCTTAGCCAAGAGTTGCCAACAGCTTACCAAATGTGGATGCAAAGCAGGCTGTCGGGAAAGGTGCAAGTGCTACAAGCTGGGTCTTCCCTGCACAGCTCTGTGCACTTGCAAATGTGAAGTCTAGATAAATATTGCCCTCTTCAGTAGATAATCTAGCTTGAGCATCCAACGTGTCATGCTATGCCTACCTTCTTATCCTCGAATTTTTCAAAGGTGTAGGTTGAGAGACCTATACATAGATTGGTTGGTGTTTAGTCCGTATTTCTCTTTTTTCTTTTTATGGTTACAGTCTTAGACGCAATGTTGTATGTGACCATACCATTACTATTTCAGTTGAAAATAGCATATTAGTTAAACTGTCTGATCACATGAATATACCATTAAATAAAAACAGTTGGTCTCTATGTTGCTAGCGCTGTGGATAGAAAAAAACTTTTATGGCAACCATTTTGTACGCCATCTTGGTTACAATTCATTTAGTAAGGGTTTTCAATAAAATGTGTGGTATGGAACATTTTTATAACCTAAAAGTCGAGGTTTAAAAAAACTGGCATATTCCATCCAATAGATGCTCCCAAACCAGTGAATTAACATAGATGGCGGCCATTTTGAAAAATAGCCGCCATCTTGGATTTTCAGGTGGCCAGCGCCCTTTTCTAAGAGAGCGTAGTCTTAGGAATGTTTGTGCCAAATTTCATGCTTGTTTCACTATCTGAACGATTTTACAGCAATCTGCTGCACTAACTGAGGCAATGAAGGCGATAGAGAAAGCGCTCTTGTGATACATAGCTTATATGAGGAAACCGACCAATATACTTCCCAATGATGATCTACATCATGAGTATCATTGGGTGGACAAAGGAAACAATTAAATCGAACGATTTTATGCGAGAATGTACCAATATTCCAACAATGGTAGGAAAAAATTCTGGAGCATGTGACGTTAAAAAACACTGCAAAGAACACACGGTTTTCCTGCAGCATGGAAACAATAATTAACTTGAGGATAGAGAGAGAGAGAGAGAGAGAGAGAGAGAGAGAGAGAGAGAGAGAGAGAGAGAGAGAGAGAGAGAGAGAGAGAAGTATCATAATTCATAGAGAGAGTGGTGATTTGGCTTTTGTAAATTTTAGTAACAGTGCCTGAAGATGTTGTGTTGTCCTAAAAGATTCGTAGCTTATTTTAGGAGGGAAACAATTTTGAACAATTACTGGGTAAAACAAATTCTTTCACATCTCTGTTTTATTAGTGCATTATAATATTCTCAATTAGAATTTGACTTTTTACGCTCCTCATTACTTACGGTAATTATAGATATTAGTTTATTATTTAGAATATTAGAATGACGATTTTTCATGTTTTTTCCCTTCCCCGCAGAGTTTTTTTTTTTGTGAGTGGTGATGCATGTCAACAGTAGCAGCTAAGATAAACAAAAAGAAAAAAAAAAGGCCAGAAGAGAGTTGTTGGAGTTTTTATTACTAGTGACCACTTCTAACAGACTGCTATTCAAGAGGCGATGCCTTGTGAAAGATCAAATATTTCTGAGGCATTTTTTCTGGAATCATTGGATTTTTTCACATATCTAGTGATATTTATTTCACATGGCCTTCCCCCATCATCTGTGCTGTTTAGAGTTCTTTCTGTGTTTGGTGTTTGCTACTGAACTGTTGCGTAGAAATCAAAAATGTAACTTTTTTATTTTTGTTATGCTGACTAAGTCTATTGCCTTGTTTTATTTATATATTGAAACTATTTTATATTTCCCAGAAAGCTCATTATTTCCATTAGCTTGTTAGGAACCTGAATGCCGTGAACCATTAAAATGATTACGATTGATAGATAGATAGATTGATGGATGCAGAGTTCCTAAAAATATTGAGGAAAGTTATAAAATTTATAAAGTTCCCGCCACTACAAAACACTTCCGCTACTTAAGAGCCCGTCACCAAAAATCTTAAAGTATTAAAAAAATTTTATGGAATGCAAAAAGACTTAGCGCACCAGTCACTTGTTGGGACACACCGATTTTAATTTTGAATGATTTATTATCAGTCTTCGGTTTTTTATTTTACTCAGGGGATTTACTCCACTGGCCAGGAAAGGAAATCTAATTTTGTGCAGGGCAGCAGCTGGCATGATAATGAAAGCTAAAAATTGTGCCTTAGTTGGGAGAGGCTGTTGTAAGGAGGCCATTGAGTTGGAGCTTCGGTGAAGCCTTATTGCTAATTCATGATTCAGCCGGGTTTTCCGACATATGCTCAGCTGTGAGCAAATAAGCTCTGCAAGAAGTAATAACGCATGTTTGCCCAGTCCCAGCCCCCAGCTGCTTTGAACAATAACGTCGTAACCTGAGTCTTCATGGGGAACAGTCATTCTGTTATAAAGAGTAAAATTCTCCCGACTAAAACGACCAAATATCATTAAAAAAGTTTTTTTTTTTTTATTTAACAAAACATTAATTCTAAATTGATGTATATCATTATCCTGAAATATACTGCTAGTGTTACTCTCTTCACAAATACTGTAATTTCATTGTTCAGTCAAATGCAAGTTATTGTAAATCATATTTATTGAAATCTATTTAGGCTTTAGTAATAATAATAATAATAATAATAATAATAATAATAATAATAAAAATAATAATAATAATAATAATAATAATAATAATAATAATAATAATAATAATAATAATAATACACCTCCTTGAGTTATTTTCGGTGTTCTTTTATTTAGAAAACATTTGATGATTCAAATAAAATTTATCAGTAGAAGCAGAGATTATTGATTTCCGAACAGCAGTAATCATGATTATGAGGCCCCATCGACGTACCAATTCCTTCCCCATTCCAGAAAATTCGGCCTAGTCATAGCATTCAGGACCGGATTCTGTCCTACTATAACTTTAAAAAAGTTAACTTTAGTGTAAATAATATAAAATGCACATGCCCATTGGATATCAATGATCTAATATTCCAAAGATGATCTCTACATTTTCCCAAGTAATCTGATATTTATAACAAAGCCTCTTTTCAAGGAAAACGCCTAGCATTTAATCAAAGTATGCAGTTATACAAAAGTGATGCCAGTATTACAGAAAAAACCATGATGTGGAAAGTGATTGTTAACACTGCTATAGAAAAAGTAAACAAAATTTGCATTTAAAGCCATCTGATGTCATAACTTTAATGGCTTACGAACCCAGAAAAAATGTAAAATCACGAAGTTCAGGTAATAATATTTAGCCTATATTAAAATTTACTAATGAAGAACTAAAATCTGCATTGGTGCATTTGACGTAACTACATGACACTAATGTGAAAATAACGGAACTTACTCTCCGAGCTGCATTATCACCTGTTTTCCATCAGATTTTTTGAGCCTATATAATTTTTAGAGTAACAAAATTTTCATGATTTTTTATTTGTAAATCTGACGGCACAAGAACATTTCTATTTTTATGATTTTCCATTTGCTTTCCAAACTCTCTCTCTCTCTCTCTCTCTCTCTCTCTCTCTCTCTCTCTCTCTCTCTCCCTTTGTATTTATTTTTTTTTTGCGTTGTCAGCAGACTAGGTATTGTCTGCAACAAATAGTATACCTAAATAAAATATGATAATGTTAGTGTCATATGCTTCAGAGCTTTCGCTCCACTATTCTTTGAATATAATATTCGTGTTTAGACCTTTACAACTGCTGGGAACTTTCCGTTCCCCAAATATTAACAATAACTTAGACCGTCTTCACAATATATCGTGCATGAACCTCTTCTATAACCTATATTTCAACTGAGAACATCCGCTCTGTCTTGTAGCGCCGGCGTCTTTCAAATTGTGATGTGGCTCACGTTTTACGCCGGTAAATTTAACCCTATGCAAAGTTGAGGAGTAATGTTAATGATGCAATAAAGTGGCATGCGCTACTTCTTTAACATTTCTATGTCTTAAGTGTGTTTTTTGCATTTTTTATTTGTGTCTTTGCTCTGTATCTTAGTGGATATTCGCTATTTTCTTACTAGACAAGACCAGTATAATGTTATCTCGCTAAGGAAGCTGAAATATTTTACGCCTCTTCCATACTAGATGCGCTCACTTTCTATGACCATAGTATTAGTAATATTGTTCCTAAACCTGGTAATTCTGGGATACAAATCCGTAGCGAAATGGGAAACAAATCCGTAGTGATATATGTATAATAAAATTATTAAAAGTTATACAAAAGAGAGCTATCAAGAACCTGCTCGGTTCCACTTTTTAGGTCTGATAAAAAATATATATATATAATATATATATATATATATATATATATATATATATATATATATATATATATATATATATATATATATATATATATATATATATATATATATATATATATATATATATATATATATATATATATATATATGACTGTAAAATATTTTCTGTTACAACATAATTCCATCTAATAAAAGGAGTCCATAAAAACGCTAAAAGGTAGGAAGTCAACACTATAATTCAGAGATCCACTGTCTCCCTCTGCAGGCAATTATATGAATGAAGTAAGAAATACATGTAGCCGGTATTTATACGAAGAGTTCCAGAGGTCAGCCATTACGTCAATCCAGTTGATAGCTTCTTAATCTTTTTAATCGCTGGTTGGAGGAAGATTTTATCTATAATATCTGAGTCCCAAGCTCCTTTTGAGAGGTTCATCATATTTCTTTGTTTCATCAGGGCTGGTTCTACCATGTGGCTTTTAAACTGACTATTGCTGCTATAAATTATATGTGACAAATTCCACTTTATCCTGTGCTTATGGTTATTTATGTGGTTAAAAATAGCAGAGCTCTGTTGGTCATACCACACTGACCTCTTATGTTGTATTAATCTCTGGGCAAGTGGTCTACCAGTAAAACAAATATGTGATTTGTCGCAGTCGAGGCAAGGGATTTCATACAATCCTGTCTTTGGGGACTGGCTTTTGTTGGACGTTAATCAGGGATTTGGCTAAGGTACTTGGGTATGTAAAAGCAAAAGCTTAGAATTTCGAAGTGTCTGTGTCAACGCCTAAATCTTGTCCAGGTGTGGGATTTTAATTTTATTTTTGGGCATCTCTCTGGTCTTGTTTTGAGGGGGACAGTAGATTATGTTAGCTTTAAGGATTGCTTTCTCAATTATATAGTCAGGGTACTATAAAGATGACAGCTGCCTACGGATTAGTTCAATTTCATTTTCCAGGAAATCTGGGAAGCAAATCTATAAGACTCTTAAGAATAAATTGCTGGCTACGGCAATCTTGATAGAAATGTCATGACAACTAAAATACTGAATGTATGAAAGTGAAAATTATTTTGGGTAACGCTTAATTTGCTGTAGACCTGAGAGAGAGAGAGAGAGAGAGAGAGAGAGGATGACTGTGTACACACGCAGATGTGCATTGCCAGTAGCCTTTTTGATGCAGGCACTATCAAGCTACCAATAGATGGGACTTCTCGACTTTTTAGAAAAAGGTAAACAATGAGATTGACTCCCAACTGTGTAAAAGATATTTTGGTGGTCAGCAGGAACTACACTTTTGGGTGTTATAGTGTTTAGGTACACTCCGAAGAGATTTATCTTATGAGGAAATTGGGATTTGTAGGAATTAGGATGTGCCTTTTGTGTTGGTATACATGCCTCTTTGCTGACTGAGGGAGCTTTTACAGGGAGACGAGCACACACTGTTTATCAGGTTAGTTGCATTGGAGGCTTGTGTCACGAGTGTTGAGTGCATAAGTTTGAAAGATCATGAATTGTGTTTATCTTTCAGGTTAACTATGTATTTTGCTGCCATTGTAGTGGGAAGGGGTTATGTGAGTGCTACAGGAAGAAAGTGGGTGTAGCTTTCATTAGTGGAGAGTGATGGTTTTTAATGTCATTTTGAGTGCTTGACACTATTATCCCCTTTTCTTTGCGAGCCTATTTTCTTTGCAGGTGGACTTAAACATTCCGAGAGTTCAGGAAAATTTCTGTTTATTGATCGCAGAGGCGTTTAGAATTTTTTTTTTTAATTGTTCGCAGTTGCAGTTAGGGTTACTTCATTGTTCGCATTTGGCACTTAGAATTTGATTTAATGGTTTGCATTTGCATTAGTGTTGGGGGTTTGCTGAATTTTTACCTTGTTTTCTCTCTCTTTCCTTTCTCTTTCTACCTTTGGGGAGTTATATGAAGTTGAGATCAGGTCGATGCTAACGAAGATAAAGATAAGGTGACAATGCTGCACAAATTTACATCTGTAAACGCAGGAATACAGCTGTTTCCAGGGCTGCTTGATGGCGTTCTTCCAGTTCCTCTCGAAATTTTTATAAAGGGAGGGTCGAATGTTTTTATTCACCAAGATAATAACGGACAGGGTAGAAGTTTTCAATGAACCAAAAGGCTTCCCTAGTTTAGATAAAGGGGGTATCGGACAGCGTTGCTTGAGTAATCACTTTTTAAAGTGTAGAACCTAGGACGATCTTAAGGATTTTTTGAGAGAGGCATATGGAAGAGCTGGAGCTGGTGATGCAGTTCAAGATCTCAGATCTCTTTTCAATGTCCATAAAGGCAATGATTCACTGGTCACATTTAGTGCCACATGTTTTGATGATGATAGGGATTTTTCGAAGAAGTTGAGAAATTCTGGTTGGGTAAATGGAGGCTCTATTATGATAGAGAATTTGGAGAAACTATTGCAATATGCGTGGACCCTGAATGATGCTCCTGATGCTATTGTAAATAGTTTTAACAAGGAAATAGAAAGGAGGTCAGACAAGAATTTACTGTTCTCTCAAATTCGTAAGCACATGTCAAAATGCTGTACAGTAGATAACTCCTTTTTGGACGGGATGCCAAAATCTTCCAGAGCTATTCTGAGGCATTTTGTTTATATGGTTGTCTTCTACATCTTATTTTTGTCACTGATTCTTTTCTTAGAGGAACATTTAGAGGTTTTTTCTTAGGGAAGATTTTTGAGTCTTAGGTTTGCTCAGGTTTGGAAGATAAAATAATTCTTTAAGGCCTGCTTTTAGCAAATTTATGAGTTTTTGAAGCTACGTAAATGTTCATGTATCTCTTGGGGCAGCACTTTATAAAACCATTTTTGGTTATACAAGGGGCTGCTTTCATTTTACTAAAGAGGTTCCAATTCATCCAGTGTATGCGGTATAACTGTTGGAGTGAGTGAGTTTAAATTCTTTTAGGATGTGGTTCTAATTCTGGTAGATTTTAGAGTGAAAGGTTTGCATGCTACCCCAAGAAGTAAGAAACAGTTTCTATATTGCAGTTGGGTGGAGTTGCTAAACTTGATTCAGTTCGGAACTATGGCTGGTGATTTTTTCATTTTTAATCATTTAGCCAATTTGATTTTAAAGAATATATTGAGGGGAAGATGTTCTGGCTGATTTTGCAGACATAGTCGAAATAGTGGATAAGTTAGGGTTAACAAATCTGTTAAAACACAAGGTTCATTTAGAGGATAAGACTAAGCCGATTTTTGTCCCTTCATTGTAGGATTCATATCAGATTATTGAACAGGTAGAGCAAGGGGTTAATAAGTGGGAGGAGGAAGGCATTGTTACGCAGTGGAAGACTTGTCTTTTAATTTTCTGCTGTTAGCAGTGCAACAGATGTCCTGATGGGATTTGTTTGCTAGATTGTATTTATTCTTCAATTGTATGCAAGGGTGATGGACAGCAGTCTTTTCTTTACAGAACATCAAGTGGATGCTTTTGTTAATAATTCCCTAGTGAATATTGATTACTTGATAGGTTGATCCTGACTTTTGAGGAACATTTAGAGTGTTCTTAGGATGCCAGATTTTTTCACTTAGGTTAGCAGGTTTGGATAAAATTAGCTAATTTTAGTTTTCTGAAGAAGCAGATATTATATTTGGGCCTTGTCATTTCTAAAGAACGTTAGAGGAGTGAGTATAAAGTTAGGGCAATTGTAGATTTTCCTACTCCCAAGAATAAGAAACAGATTCAGTCTTTCTTGGGCAAATTTTTCTGATGGAAGACTTTCCATTGACGATTGCTTTTGGACAGCTGTCTGAAGAACATCAAAATGCTTTAGTTAATCCCCAAATGTTGAAGTATCCTGATTTTGAGCTTCTTTTCACTGTAACGAAGTCAGCTATGGTTATGCGAAATTTGATGGAAGAAGGTGTTCTTTTACTGTAGGAAGTTTAGTGTCTGAACAGCTATTGGTGGACATTTCTTTCCAAATGTTATTGATTTTGGGCAAATCAAGTAGAGGTTCTTATAGATCATAAGCCATTGTTGGATCTTTTCAATAAACTGGATCTTTCCCCTAAAAGAGGTAGGTGGTATCTGACAATCAGGGATTTTGATGCCAAGCTTAGGTATATAGAGGGTAGACATAATGTTGTAGCAGATGCCCTTAGTAGAAGTTTTTCTGATTTGGATGGTTCTTATGTATGTAATGTATCTGGTGATTGAATAGACTGGGTTATTAGAGTAGTAGAATTGAAACAGGATGAAGATGAGGTTTTGGCAGACACAAAAGCATTTCTTTAGAGGGGAATTAGTTAGGAAGGGTTATAAATGTCTTTTGCGGGTCTTGAATTAGAGGGTAATTTGTTACTTAGGAAGATTAGATACAGACTGAACTAGTGATGATAAGGGTGGTACGACACAAATGGTTGTCCCTAGGAGTTTAGTACCTATGGTTCTGGATATTGTTCACTGTAGGTCTGGCTGTCCTCATTTGGGTATTGAGAAGACATATCAGAATATACAGGGACAATTCTTTTGGAAGAATATGCTGGTGTCAGTGGAAGACTTTGTGAGAGGTCGTTCAGTTTGTAATGCATGTAAGCCGAGGGTCGTTTCTTGTGAATTGGGTTCATTTCCTATTCCCAGTAGACTATTTCCTAGGGTCCATATGGACCTATTGTTCAATTTATGTGAATCTAGTTACGGCCATAGGTACCTGTTGGTGGTTGTAGACGAATTAAGTAGGTTTGTAGAGATTTTACCTTTGAAGCATAAAACAGCAGAGGAGGTGACAGTCACATTCTTTAATGGATATATTTGTTGTTATGGGGTTCCTGAGGTGCTGATTACAGATAATGGGAGAGAATTTGTGAACAAGACGTTAGAGTGTCTTGCGGATGTAATGGGCATTCAGAAAGTCACTATTATTTCCCATACAACAGAAGCTAATGGGCTATGTGAATAGCCAAATAGGAAGGTAATTGAGGCTCCCAGAATAACTGTAGGGCACAATGATGTAAATTGGGGTTGATATATTCCACAGGTTCAGCAGAGCATCAATTCTATGGTTAGTGATGCCATTGGAATGTCTCCCAATGAAGTGCTGTTTGGCTACCCAGTGCATTGGGTGATGATACAGGTAGATTGCTGATCTCTACTGCTAAAGAGAGATATGCATGTCTTGCTAAGAATCTTAAGTTGAAAACGCAGGATGTGGTTGACAGGAGCAATTCAAAGCCGGAGGGAGTTAAGTTGCTGTGGGAGATAGGGTTTTTGTGAAAATAAATGTTAGGAATCAGTTGAATTATAAACTAGGTCCTAAATTTGGGGATCCTTTTCGATGGTCGAAGTAAGGAGGGGAATAGATTTGTTGTTCAGGATGAAAATACGGGAGTGCCTCGGTTGACACATATTTCTAAAATTACAAAGACAGGTTAATGGGAATCTTGTGGGTTAATTCATGTAATGTACTGGTGTTTCTGATCATTTCTTTTCTTTCTCTCTCTTTTGTTTTTTAATGGGTTTTAAACGTGTGGTTTGTTTTTGTTTTTTTTTACCGCAGAGGATGTCTGTTCATAGAATTATATGAATCTTTAACTGTCTGAGTTCAGTTTTTTTACTGTTGTTGATTTTTTTCCTTTTCTTCATAAGTGCAGTGGTTTGGAGTAGTTTTTTTGTGTGTGCTGCAATAATGTTTGAGAGGGGAAAACCTAGTTAAATTAAGAGCAAAATACTATAGAGTTTGATAGATACATGGGTTTCTCTTCTTTGTTTTTTTTTCGGGAATTTATTGGGTGAGATGAATATCAGATGAAATCTGTCTGATCCATTGCGGGGTTGGTTAACTGAACTTAATGCTACAGCTGTTAGGGTCTAGGATAAGATTAATGAGACTTTGACATGGCTTCCAAATTTAGGTTCTTCGACTTCTTATGTTCTTCCAGAAGGAGTAAGAAGGCTGCACCATTGTTAATTGGAGCCACTGGGGTCACAGGAACGCTTGCCAATATTTCAATTGCTATTTTGGTGAAAATGGAACAGGTATCAGCAGAATTAGCTAGCCAAGCCTAAAACTTTGAAGACTTTATGAGATACTAAAGAGAAATTACGAGAGGGTTTTGAGACATTAAGGACGTCTTTAAATGGGTTATTAGTCACAGTTGATAGGGTGGGGGGAGACTTAGATGTTTTGATTGTTTTGCCTTCTTGTCAAACTTCCTTGTTTAATATTGAGAAAGAAGCGGCATCTGTATTATCAGAAATTCAAATACAGGTTAAGGCAGTGATTGTTGCTTCTAAGGGGTAATTTATTTTTAGATATTTTACCTCTTGGGTCTTCAGAATCGACTTTGATGAATGCAGCATATCTGTATAGTTCACAGGCAATTTTTACTGGGGAGAATTTGTATTGCTATTATGGGATTTTAAAAGTGAAAGTGTCTGATAGGGGATTGCTTGTGGAAATTCCAGTTAGTAACTTGAAATAATTTCATAGTTATATCATACGACCTTTCCCTTGTCGTTTTAATGATTCAGTAATAGTATGGGATAGTGAGGAGACTATGTTCCTTTTGGGGGACCAGTTTCAATCCTTGGCTGTTAACTTTAAGTCAGGATGTGTTTTAGTTCATGATAAATATATTTGTGACAGTAGTATCTTTACGCTCATAAATGTTGACTGGTTAGGATGAGAGAAGATGTTAGTACATAACCAGACTCCTTCTAACTGTAACTTTCGAACATTCCAACGCGAGTACAAGGTGACTTCTATGAAGACTCCCAGCTCGGTGTTCTGCACGGATACGAGATGTCCATCCGGTGCCATAATTCATCAAGTATGTTTCTTCTATGAGTATCCCGCCTCTTCGATGCAGCATGTAGGCTGGTCACACCAAAGTTTCGAGTCCTGGACAAGAGTGTCTTCAACGCTACTACTCGTATCTTCATGTGGCATTTTCATGGGGAACATCAAGTTGTTCCGGTACCACCTTTAAGGGGCGTGATAACCACAATTACACCACTTCCTCCAATGCCGGAAGAAGAACCTATCCTCATGCCAAATCAGTACCTCCTCATCTGTACTTTGTCAGTGTTTGGGGCCTTGGTTATCATACTCTTCGTGAAGTGGGGTATTTCTTGCGTACGAAAATAATGTGTGAGTAAACCCTCACCAAAGATCAGCCTTCAAGGGTTGTGGCTGTCCATTTGGTGCATGAATCTATGAGCATCTGAAAAGCTCATAGGTCACAAGTATTTTATGAATTACAATACACTGTAGATTTTATATTAATTAGTGTTGCTAAAGGCATTGGGAAAGACCTTGAGAGGATGTTTAGCTGTTGTCTGGCCCGCATCCTGATTATGAAAACTGTATGTGTGTTAAACACTTCAAATATTCTTGAGACGTGAGAACATCCCTGCCTAGCGACAAGACTTTTTGAGTGCACTCGCCGGAAGTGTTCATGTACCAGCAAATGCGTTTGTAGTTATTTTTTGGGGGGGCCGGAGTTCCAGGGTGTGAAGGGATTAGTTATCAAACAAATTGTCATTTGAAGATCAACACCAAATATTATTAGAAGTCTTCTGTGAAGACTCTGTGGTTCGAGACCTGTCGATTCAGAATTGTGAACATTGCTGTTTGGAGGTAGGAAACATTTTAGATTTCCCAAACAGTAGATTGTTCTTTTCATTTAACATATAACTCACTTATGTCAGACGTTTATTAAACTGTGTGTAATTTATAAGTAACATAGGAGGAATTCCCATAGCTTTATTTTTATGCATTTGTTTAACAAGGATTTCATTTAACTTCTCCAAATGTTTCCCTGAGAAAGAGTTTAAGATGTACTCATTGGGAATGTACTGGACTTTGACTTATTTTGACCTATTGTGGGCAAATGATGTAGAGAGAATAATATATATATATATATATTTTATATATATATATATATATATATATATATATATATATATATATATATATATATATATATATATATATATATATATATATATATATATATATATTTAGTGGTGAAAATTTTCATCTGCCTCATTTGGGTATTTGTATATAACAAATGTATATATTTCTATATATTATGTTATATTAGTGTAACAATAAACACTTTTCATCATATTGTATAAATTTTCTTATAACCAACAGAATACATAAATTATATCCACCTTTTCTTTGACAGTTTCCCCATAACCCATATTAGATTTCACAGAAAGTATTCTCTCAGTTATAGAACTTACTATCAGGTATGGCAGCACTGTTTATGTATATACTTTCTAATTGCATTTGCAGTTTTATCTGAAAAATAAGAAATTTGTCTTAGGAAAGGCTACCTGCTGAACACTATCAGTTCCGACATCACAAATTATCCCCTGCATAGTTCACCACCAATTTACCTATGCGTGACTTGACCTCCCTTTTCTTTGGACCTTGAGGGACAGATCCTTTGTTGACGACAATGTGAGAAATGCAGTATTGAAATGGATAACGCCACTGAAAGTAGGTACTTGGAATGTGCTTAGTCCATATTGAGCAAGATATGCTCAAACACTCATCAGTGAAGTTAAGCAGTATCAGTTATATGTAATTGCTCTCTACAAGACAAGATGGACTGGAAATGGTGAGTGCAAGATATATGGTTATACAATCCAATATAATGGCAGAGATGATGGTATCCACATGGGTGAGGTGGGGTTTTGTCTGAGAGATAAAGTGTATAGAGCAGTTGAGAGCTTTATTCCTGTAAGTGAAAGATTAGGAAAGATCAGAAAAGAGAGAAAACAGTTTAAACTGCCAGTAACAGTAACATATTCCCCCACAGAAGAGAGTGATGACGATGAGTAAGGTGATTTTTACGAAAAGTTCCAGGGGATTGTAGAACAAACACCAAATCATGATGTAATAGTAGTATTGGGTGACTTTAATGCTAAGATTAGACTTGAAGTAAATGTACTGGGCCCAACAATTAGAAGACAGTGCCCATGACGTTAGTAGTGAGAATGGAATAAGGTTTGCTTCATTTGCCAAATCCAATAGGATGGTTATAGGTGGCACAATATTTCCCATAAAGAAATTCACAAGCACACATGGAATTCACCCGATGGAATTACAAGAAATAAAAATAATCACATGCTTATACAGCACAAATTCAGAAATTCATTGATGGATATACATAGTGATTGCCAGAGTCAAGATCAGGTTGAGTATGAAAAGGAATGGTAGGAATGAAAGGAAAGATAAATTTTACTCTGATAAGCTTAAAGATGAGGCATGTAGGATGGAATACCAAACATAAATTAGACAAAGATTTGATGTTTTACAACTGCCAAATGAAGATGAAGAAATAGGACTCCAAGAAAGTTGTGGAGGCACAGAACAGACTGTTAAAGAAGAAGCTGAGGAAACTATCGAGCACATGGAAAGCACACAAAACGAACATTGGTTTGATGAGGACTGCAGAAGAGTGGTAGATGAAAGGAAACAAACAAGTATAGAATTCTTACAGAACAGGAATAATCAGGCACTAGGAGAGAACTTCAGGGAGAAAAGATGAGCATCAACAAAAACAAACAGATGAAAAAGGGGGTTGCATTAAATAAGGAACTGGATAACATGGACAGAAACATGAGAAATGGAAGGGTAAGGGAAGGCTTTAGGTTTATCAGGAAAATAAAGAATGGATAACAAGCAAAAAGTAGAATAGTGAAAGATGCCAATGGAAGTATTATGGTACAAGAGGAAAAAGTATTAGAGATATGGAAGAACTATTTCTGTGAGCTGTTAAATAGAGAAGACCCAGCAGATCCTCTTGAAGGGAGACATATGCAGGCACCAGGTTTGAGAGTGAAGGAAACAATGCTGATAGATGTGAAGAATGCAACCAATAGCCCAAAGAATAATAAGGCACCTGGTTTAGATAACATGCCAGCAGAGCTCCTTAAGAATGGCGGTGAGATGTCACACTGAAAAAGTTTTGTGCCTATGATAAATATCTGAGAGCAGAAGAGAAGCCAGCAACATGGGAAATGGGCAACATTATCACTGTACGTAAAAAGAGAGATAAGACAGACTGCTCTAATTATAAAGGGATTACACTTCTGCCAACCTGCTTAAGGTACTTGCCAAAATTATAAAAGATAAATTATAACCTTACATAGAGACAACATTGGGCGAATATCAATGTGGATTCAGAAAAGGAAGATCAACAATTTCCCAGATTTTTATCACTAGACAGGTAAGGGAAAAGCATTGTATGTATAATAAAGATATGTGGCAGATTATTGTAGACTTTAAACAAGCATGTGATAGCATCCATAGACCATCAATGTGGAATATTATGAAGGGATTTGATATACCAGAAAAGCTTATATACTTGGTAAAAGCATGCTATAGGAAGAGTAAAAGATGTGCTCAGTTGGGGGGGAAAGACAGAATATTTTGAAATTAAAGCAGATTTGAGACAGGGTTACCATCTAACTCCAATATTGTTTAATTTAATTTTAGAGAAAATGATGCGTAGTATCAAGGAAGTTGAGGGTGGGGTAATCTTGGGAGATACAAATGCCAAAGTCCTCGCATTTGTAGATAATGTTGATTTCTTAGATAAAGATATGCAAAATATAGAATGCTTGCATATACCATTCAAAGAAAATGCTGCTAGAGTGGGACTGGAGATCAGTGAAAGTAAAACCAAAATGATGATATTGTCAAGGAACAAGCAACAGCAACAACAAAATCTGGTAGATATCGAAAACATGAGGAAATTTAACTATTGAGGAAGTATGTTAACATCCAGAAATGAGATGGGGAGAGAGGTTCTGGTTCCGGCTTACAACATCTTTCAAAGACAAGGAACATCACAAGGCCTACCAAATGACGAGTTTACAACACTATTATCTGGCCAGTAGTACTATATGGTTGTTAGGCCTGGACGCTGACTAAACGTCAAGAACAGAGACTACTGGTTTTTTAAAACTGCATTTTGCATAGAATAACAGGTCCAATTTATGACATTAATGAAGGTGTTTGGAGAAGAAAACACAACAAAGAAATAAGAGACGTAACCAGACACACTCTAATAACTGGCTATAAAAGATAGCAGAGGATACGTTGAGCTGGACATGTGGTTAAAATGGAAGAGGGCAGAATGGCTAAAATGGTTATGGAAGGATCAACAGAAGGGAGAAGACTAGTGGGGAGACCGAGGATGAGATGAAAGACAATGTGTTAAGAGATCTAAGAGAATTGGGGGTGGAAGACCCTGAGAATAACTGGAGAGTTGCACCCCTCAATAAGGGAACATGGAGAGGTCTGGTGCAACCGGCCATGGGTCACCAAGAAGCCCGAGAGCCACCACAGTGAGTGAGTGCTTTGATGTCTGTAAGTTAAGGTTAAATGGCCATATTAGGGACTTTCATAACTGTCTTTCTATGTGACTATTTTGTTTTTCATATTAAAATCCGCTTAGTGTTATTGCAAGAGTTGTTTATGAAGTATTAATGATAGCATAATTTTAAGAAATTTTCTTTTATATGTCGAAATTCTTTATCGATGCACGGAAGATGCTCTTAGAACAAAATTAGGCAAAATATTTTCCTTTATATTTCATTACACCACAAAGAAAGATCTCATTCTTCCTATAATAATAATGATTATGATAATAACAGTAAGAAAAAGTACTGAGATAGGAAGAAGTACTCATCTCTTTTTGTCTGTATGTTTATGACTCTTCTTATAACATCATTGTATGTGATCTCCAAGTTACTCTTGCTGTGATAACCGGTTCCAGATGGATTCTGTTCCAGAGATGGGAAACCAGGTTTTATTTTTAATTTTTATTCTTTAATGACAAATCTTATTATAAATGTATTAAGAAAATATTATACAAAGTGGATAATGGAGGTGAAATAATTTAGATGCTAATCATGCGCTACATTCCCATGCCATTAAAGACAAAAGGCAAATGAACGTAGCTGAAACATATTTAGTGAAAATGCTGTTCAGGGTTAAACAAAAAATGAGGAACACGTGGTATCTACATAGAAATGAATGAACCTTCGTGTATTTGCCCAAATATCAAACTATTTTAATATCCGGAGCCTTTTGTTATGATATTTTTTCTGCAATAATGTTACCACTTTCAAGCCCAGTGTCCACTCTTAATACCTAAGGAAGTCAGTGATTCATTTATCATCCTTTTGCGTGCACACATATGTACCTAATAGTGTGTTCATCTTTAGAGGTCATTTAAAAATACCTATCTCATCATAGCATGAACGAGGGCTAGTCATGTTACGAAGTATCTCTACAAAATTATACCTCGTTCTCATATTCACAATAATAAGCTACCTTTTTTCGTAAACAGGCAAACAAATGTGTAGGTGTACAACATGCCTGGTCTGCAATTTCTTGATGCCATGGAGAATATTTAGATTCCCTCTAAAGCTCTTGGTTGTCCACAAGCCATTACTAAACATTCTCTTCCCCTTTATTGCCTACTAGCTAGCTGTGCAGGGGGAAAGGATCACCTATGAAAACCTTCAGATCCACATCACAAAATTCTCCTTGCCACTTCCCCCTCCTGATCCCCCACCCATCACCAGACAAGACCTTGATCTCCTCATCGTTCCACTGGGGAACATTTCAGCAAGGTCATCAGGATTCGCTCGTGTTCCTTTTTACCCTATCAGAGATCAATGCAGATGGAATCACATAAGGTGGATCTCTCGAGGGAGATTTGGCTGTATCATCTGCCAATCGACATCCGCATCGCCTTTCCTAACGCCAAAGGTAGATTTATGACAGACCTACTGAGGGAGGTGGACAAGTTACTGGAGGCTTCGAATGCCTTGCAACACACAGCCCCAGTGTCTACGAGAACAGGGCTGACCACCATACAGATTATAATGTTAGTTGAGTCAATACCATACACAGACATCCATACAAGCTGCAGCCATAAGTGTGGTATCAGCCACCTGCAGCCCCCAGCCACTATTACTGTGCATTTATTACCATAAATTCAGAAAAGCAGCAGCCAGGAACTGTGCCACCATCTACAATTACACAAAAAACAACCAGGCCAGCCACCAAAAGAAGTAACAGTGACTGCCATGAAACATGTGGATGTCTATTCCGCCAGATGTTATGTAGCCAATAGGGGCTCTTGCAAGAAATTCCTAATGGACACAGGCATCTTTAGACCAATAATACCAGCCTCAAAAATCAACCACCAGCAACCACCTGATCCCCAGCTGTAAATTGTTCTACCAAAAGCAGCCCCATAGCATTCTATACCTATGGAAACCTTACCTTCCACCTGATGGGAAGGAAATACAGGTAGGAGTTTATTGTTGTCAACATCCAAATGTCCTTACTTGTAACCAGCTTCCTCAAACACTGTGCATTGCTTGTGGACATTCCCAACTATAGTAAAATCCATGGCTCTTTGCAGCTAAGCCCTGTCCACTGCATGCCAGTGATTGGCTAACTCTCGAAAGGGGAATGACGTCACACTAATTAACAGTCCATATGATTACCAGTACGGATTTGACTATGTTCAGTAATGTTGAGCTCTGTGCATGAATGATGACACCAAGGATTTGAGTTCCCTGATATCTGTGATAAAAGATATATTACGTTATCTAATATCTTATGATGATCTTGGATCATTCTGTCTGTGCATTTTTTTTTATCATGCTCAGCCTAAATACGCAAGCATATTGCCTTTTTATTTTAAATTGGTGTTGGCCTACATAAGCAGTTCTGCTTAGACCACATTAATTGAAATGAAGCATAGATTTATGCAGCCAGTTCCGATATTAGGGAATTAATTCATCATAACCCTGTATGTCAAATGCTAATATCATTGTGGGATTAGGTCTGCACACCAAATCTCATATTTTGAGGCAATGACAGTGCATAGGCCTATACATCAATTTCTGATATTTTGAGGTAATGACAGGGCATAGGCATACACATCAACTTATTGCAAATAGTTTTCTACCTTGCTTTGTTGGAGATTAGCATTTAATTAATTAATATAGCAGCTTCGACCTCACGATATATGATGTACATGCATACAGTGGGTTGTACACATATAAGCACATGCATATACAAATATATGCATACATGCATCGATGGCCATAGCAATTATAACTCCACTTATACTAAAGAGAATAAAAGTAAAACTTGCCAGCATGTAGCCGATGGCACGCGACCGATCACAGGGCTGACTCAGCTTTACACACAAACAACTGTCGAACTGCTCTCAATAACTTATACAGAAAATATATTTACAAAAGGGCTAGCATATTTTATTACTGTGATGATTAAATATAAGGCTACTGTAGCATTTTTATGAAAATGAAGGCTTTGCTAGGAAGGCATCATAAGACACATAGCAAAACAAGAAAAAAATAAATGATAGCTGAAAAAGACAAGTACGAAATGACCCAAGTCAGTCTGCGAGTAGCCCATGATTCACTCGATTTGGGGAGCATTCTAGTCGATTGATCTGATGGACAAAAGGATAGATAAAGTGTTAGTAAATTTTTCTCTCCCTCTCTCTTTCTCTCTCTCTCTCTCTCTCTCTCTCTCTTGTAAGGAGCATATTCTAGCGTAGACTATATTCATAAGATCTCTATTACTTTTAATTAAAACAAATTACTAAATTTCAGTTAAAAATAGTAGGCAGATAATACATTACACTAGTATTTTATGAATAGGTCTGTTTTTATTTTGAAGTCACCATATGGAAAGTGCTCGAAGACACTACAAGAACAAAAACAGCAACAGCAAAAACAAGAATAACCAAAAAGTGCCAAAAAGAGCCACAATAATAAGCCTGATTATATGGTAGGCCTATAATCCAAACGTCATAACTTGCATCATCCGACAAAAAGACATTGGGCATTATAGTTCTACGTAATTTTTTGTTATCCAACTATTTCGAAAGGAGATAATGCCCTTAAGAAAATTCTCAGTAAATTATATCCAGTATGACTTACAGCCTATCATACTGCAACTTTAAGCTAAACATAGGCATACTCTGGTTCTGTAGAGTCCAGTCACTGATTGTCATCCTCTGAATCAAGATGAAATACCAGTCTGCACAACTCTATGACAGTGTCTGTGTTTAAATTTAGAATGGCTGACTTGCTTGACAATATCGGACGGTAATTATCATTGCCCTGCAATTCAAGTGAACCAATTCGAAATCGGATATCCTTTGTGTCACCTCCATGATCAGGTGAACCTCATTTACGAAAAACTACATTGAAGCATCGCGGAACTCTCCTGATTTCATTTATCTTTTTCTATTTTCTTTCCATTTTTAGAGAGATGTGTATTATGATTTTATTTCAAGGGTAATACAACGTTTCCTTGATGATCAGCAGAACTTAACTTAGCTCGGTAAAACAACTAATGCTAAATTAATGCAGGTGAAAAGAACCACAGATTAACAAACTTTCCGAAACCATTGCCAACCTCTCAGCTTCAAGGAATGGTAGTGACATGAGCAGCGGGTAGGGCTTAGCTGCAAAGACCCATGGATTTTGCTATATCACCATTCAGCTGTGGCTGCTTTCCAGATTGCACAACTCTCTAAAGGGTCCAGACAACCCCAATCTTGTCAGTAAGGACCACTGGCTTACACCACCTCCAGTGGGAGTTCATAGTCATCATTTAGCCAGGGTACCTACCAAACATGCATACTCCATCATATCAAAACAAAGGGTCTCACAGTTCATTCCGTATTCCATTATCTGTCACCGGAAAAACTAATCACCACCAAAAATGGCCTTCAGAGAGATGCAACTGATGAGCCTTTGTCAGAGGGCCTCCAGCTCTTAGGCCTCACCACTCCTCATGGTCAAGAAACCTAATGGATCTTCAGAAACTGCAGATGACTAAACCTTCAAATGGAACCTGACCACTACCCACTTCCCATTGTGGTGGACATTACATCCACCCACAGCAATCATCAAGTACTTTGGAATATATTCCTTTAATTACTTGATATCCAGTCTCCAGAATTCAGGGGATACTTTCTCTAAGCCAATGGATTACATCCTGTAGGAGCTCTCCTTCTGAGCTGCTACATTAACAACATAGATTCTCCAGAAACCAAGAAGAACACCAACAATACATCAGGACCATTCTATCCCTCCTACAGGATATTTGCATAATCATACATCTCGGCAAACACGTTATTGGTGCCCTCTCTTTGAGTTCCTAGGCCATTGCATTTCCAAGAGTGGTGTAC
Organism: Macrobrachium rosenbergii; assembly: GCF_040412425.1. Classification (NCBI taxonomy): domain Eukaryota; kingdom Metazoa; phylum Arthropoda; class Malacostraca; order Decapoda; family Palaemonidae; genus Macrobrachium; species Macrobrachium rosenbergii. Next base: position 4,677,381 of record NC_089783.1, on the reverse strand, counting down.
ATCCTCTACCCTCCAAGGTGTTAGCCATCAGAATATATCCAACCCTGACAACCATATAAGAACTCCAAGAAACCATGCAAATTATGAATTAATACCAAAGATTACTTCCAAAAATTACCAGAATCATGCGCCCATTCTACAACACCCTCAGTGGAAATGCCAAAACTCTCACATGAGGCCCTAAGCAACCAAATACATAAATAGCAACCAAGAAAGTACTTGTGCTCACCAAGACACTGGCATTTTCAAACAAATGAGCCAGTTTCCCAATTACTGTGCACGCAAGCTACATTATGACAGATGGTATCGTAGAACAAAATATAAGTGGTTCCACCAAATGCCTCATTCCTTCAGTTGGAAATTAAAAGCAGCTGAAAAATATACAGTATATTTGATAGAGAACATCGCACTGTATATCTAGCAACCAGACAATTCTGTCTCCTAACACCTGCTCAAGAGTATGACTGACCACCCTGACAGATCACCAACCTCTCGTCCATGCTCTTACAAAAAAAAAAAAAAAAAAAAATAGGATGCATTCTCTACCTTAAAAATACTAACCATCAGGAATTGCCAAATTATGGTGCTAGACAATTCATATCCCTGGTAAGAAAGCAAATGCATTATCATTAAAAAAATTAACAAGGTTCAAAAGGGAACAGGCTACAAAGAACTTGCTAACACCCAATTAACAACAAGATCCCAAACACATGATTATTGCAGTTCTAAAATGAACCTGAAATGGAAAGACATCCCCTTCAGTGTCACAGGAAGAATAATCCTTTATAACACCAATACGGACCCCATGCCCAGTAATGCCAGGAGCTTTGCAAAGGAAAGGGTTCCAGTTAATATTAGTTCTTGCTGATCCATCAGGCATGACAACAATAAAACTTGAAACAGAAAAATTCATATGGCATTGAGTAAAAATAAAAAGTGCGCAAAACAGTGTAACAAGCGACAAGCAAACAAAGTAACACATGACAGAATCTGGCACTGGTTTAGACATCTCTATGTAAACACAGTAGGACCCCTATCCCTTTCAGTGGGTTTAGGTACGCCTTTACAGCCACAGAAAGTACCACATGCTGACTGGCGCATTCCCAGTGATAGAAAGACAGTATGCACCTGGAAAAAAGCACTCCTTGACAGTTGGGTCACCCGTTTTGATGTACCAACGACATCACCTGAGTCAGAGGGTCAGCTTTCACCTACAGAATATAGACTGCCTTATCCGAATTACTAGAGTAAAAAATATATATATACAAGATTACTGCATATCCATTTGCCAGCTGCATGGCTGAAAATGCACCAATTCCTGAAAGTGGCACTCATTGTAAGGTAAAACTACTTCAACTGGAATGTGGAAATATCATGGTACTTCTCACACTACATGTGGCCCCTCAGCAAGAAACCAACGTCCCTGAATGGTGTTTGGTAACCCATCTGCATACCATAAAAGGTTCTGATTATTTGTTCAAATGTACAATGCCTCTAAAAATCATTCAGTCTGAACTAACTGTGTACTTACCATTTTATAGTCATTAGAAACAGCCCCACAAGACTTCCTTAACCCAACTATAAGAGACCCATACATACTTATAAAGAGGAAAAGTAGATCCTTTAAATCACTCTTGTATAGAAGTAATGACTGGGCATCAGTGAACAGGCTCAAACCAATCAACCTGGGGGACAATGATATTCCCTTCATGTATGTACACTCAGAAACCACAATCTCCGACCCACCTAGGTCGTGCTCCGAGTTTATGAACGGGGCCTTTCTGGACGGTGGGCAGCGCCAACTATCACGGATTGAAACACACTCGAACACCTTTCTCTTCCGGTTTTGCTTTGGGTGTTTCTCTTTTTTTTTAATGATTTTGCTGCATATAATGCAAAAGCAGTCATAGTATGATTATATGACAACACTGTGTTGAATTTTACAACCTGTATAATATCGAAACAAAAAAAAAAATGCCAAAACTGCCGAGTTGTAGTTAGGAAAGGCGGGGAGGGGGGGGAGAGGGAAGGGTAGAATCTGCGCGCGTTTGTGTGTCTCTCTCTTTCTCTCTCTTATTCTCTCTCTCTCTCTCTCTCCCTCTCATCATTATCATCATCATCATCATCATCATTATTATCATCATCGTCATCTCTCTCTAAATGACCACAAAAATACATAATACTCATAAAATATAAGAGAAGAGAGAGAGAGAGAGAGAGAGAGAGAGAGAGAGAGAGAGAGAGAGAGAGAGAGAGAGAGAGAGAGAGAGAGAGAGAGATTGTGTTTGGTCAACATTCATTTCGACTCTTTCATGTAACAGCACAGTATATGCACTCTCAGCAATGACTCCACGGCATCAGAAATGCACTCAGAATCAACCTTCATGTGCATTATGAACTTGCATACTGTGCAGTAGAATATTCATTTGATGATAATCTATTACTATTACTGAAAAAGATGAGTGGGAGGACACCAAAACGACTAAAACTTAATGAGGACTATAACCCCTTCTTACTCAAACTTTTATTTGACGAAAGTCAGCCACCACAAGATTCGTCAGATTCAGGTAATGAAATTGATGAAAATGAAACATCTGAAGAAAATGATGATGTTTGTGTGATTCCGGAAACAAAAGATGAAAATGATGATTTATCATACAATGACAGTGTTGAAATTATTGATAATTCTTCAGATAAATGCATCATTATATTATCATCTGACGAACAAGACGACGAAGAAAAATCAAGTATCATACATATCAATAGTGATTCTGATGAAACTTACTGCGAGGACCTACAAGGAGATTTCGTATCTGTCACAGTCATTGTTAAAATATTATCCATACAACTATCATTGAAGTCAACCTTGGGGACAAAACTTTCATGTATAACTTTTTACTTATAAAACAAGATAATGGCTGAATTTTGCAATACCTATAATAGAAAATAGTGTTCACAATAAAGCCCTTTATTCTCGTCCACTGTAATCGATTCCCGAGTGCGGAAACAGCAGCAACAGTTTTCTATAACATGCGAACATTATTTTGCGAACCCAATGGTAAGCCTGCTTGCTTCGAATCATGTTTTGAGTTAGGTAACCTGAGCAAGGATGAAAGAGAATGACAAAAAGATCATATGAACAAAATAAATGTTTTATTTGGATATTTTCAAACCAACACACTTTGATTTAGTATAAAACAAATAATCAATGTGATAATTTCAAAGAAAAAATTTTGTGCTTACGCACAAATAAATTTGTAATTATTGAAAAAAGTCAAACATTAGCAAATGTCGAGTCTTGCAACAACCTGCTAATCTCTTGCCTCCCCCCTCCCCCACAATCCTTTCCTCCTAATCCGCAACCCTCGTTGAATTCCCACCACAACCACCTCGACTCAGCCATAGGTTAATACTTTGTCCAACCTCCATTTGCTGCTATAACTGCTTGCAGTCTGTCAAGCTTGGAATCTACCAGATTGCTGCAAATGTTTGGCCAGTTTCTGATACCCTCCCACGCAGTATGTGCGTGTCTCTTCACTGCTTCCCTTGTTTTCTCCTCTACATTCCATTCCTGAACCATATGCGCCCATAGATTCTCTATGGGATTACAATTGGCTCCTTTAGGGGGCCAATTCAATAGTCTAATTTCTGGATGCGTCTCAAACCAAAGCATGACTACCCGACTAGTGTGGATTGGACTGCGGTCTTGCACTAGGTGTGTAAGCTCTGGTTCCGGGATGGCATATGCTCGCACCGATGGTAACAAGGATGTCTAAAGAATATTGATATACTGTTCTGCCGTCATATACCCTTCAATGTTGGTCAGTTCACCACCACCTCCCCACCACATTCATCCATGCATACAGGTTGTCACACGACCGCTTCTCGATATTTCTTGGGTGTGTCTCTGAGCATATCTAGTGTTGCGGATTCGCCAACACTGCCGACCGACTGCTGCGACAGACGTGAAACTTTTCTCGTCGGTGAAAATGACACGCCTCCAAAAATCGAGTTCCACGTCCGCATAAGCCTCGGCAAACCTTTGGTGGGCTTCTCTGTGGGCATCAGTTAAAGTTCCCTTCTTTGCAGGGATGAAACAACGCTGGTCAGCCTCCCGCAATCGCCTCCTTGTTGTTATTGGGTCACACTGAACTAGTGCGTCCCTTGTTAAGCTTACTGCAGTTTTGAGTGGTGCTCTCTCTGATTCCCTTTGTATGCGGCCATCTTCCTCAGGTGTGGTGACCCTTGGCCCTCCTGGTCTGGGCCTGGTGAGCACGTGGCCCTCTTCCTCATGTCTTCTCAGCCAACGCCTAACCTTATCTCTGGAGATACCGAAAAGGCAACTTATCTCCCATATCCCCTTCCCTGCCTCGTGATAGCCAATAATCCTGCCTCGCTCTGTTATCACATCAGGTCGATTGACTCTAGTCCTCGGTGGTCTTACACGACTTTGTTGCTGTAATAATAACACAATAATGAGATTTATGAAACAGCATATAAATGCAGGGAATCCGATCAACTATATAGACACTGCTGCAATAATATCATGAGGGTTTGTTAGAGGAGAGAGAGAGAGAGAGAGAGAGAGAGAGAGAGAGAGAGAGAGAGAGAGAGAGAGAGGATGGCACGTCGACAAAGCACACTACCTACTCATTACGTTAGCTTGGTCGGCGCTGCGATTCGTCCACTTGTGTGACGCTGCTTCAGATTCTACCGTTCCCTCCCCTTCCCCCTTTCCTAACTACAACCCGGCAGTTTCGGCATTTTTTCTTCGTTTCGATGTTATACAGGTTGTAGAATTCAACAGTGTTGTCCGTATAATCATTCCATGACTGCTTTGCATTGTATACAGAAAAATCATAAAAAAGAAAAACACCCAAAGCAAAATCCAGAAGAGTTCAAAAGGTTTTCGTGTGTTTCAATCCGTGATAGTTAGTGTTGCCCGCTGTTCAGAAAAGCCCCGCTCATTAACTCGGACCACGACCTAGGTGGGCCGGAGATTGTGGTTTCCGAGTGTACCTAAGTCACCAACATCACCTGAATGGCATGGCCCTCGTCAGTAAAGGCACTGATACAGTAAGCAGTTGCACTTACTTTAAAATTCTGAAAAAACAAGCATCAGTATTCCTCTGGTACCTGCTACCTTTGATGCATAGTTTTTATTAAGCTATATTTTATATATTTCTACCAAGCTATAACTTTTCAGGACTTCTCTAAGCATTTATCTGCTAACAGTCTTGAAAGTTTTTGAAAATCAATGACAAACACTGAAAAAAGTTAGCAGTTTATGCACTACTTTCTACTATAAGTCTCAGCATAGAAAAATGGATCCTGCAACATCTGCCTATGATGAATCATACATATTTGTCTTTTGATTTTCGATCAAGAGCTTTTAATTATATTAAGGATGACAAACACTGTAGTATACTTTTGCTCTAATTCCTGTAAGCCTAATACATCTAGTTTTCCCAGTTTATTTACAATTTCTTATCTTTTCTCAGAGTCATGGATACTTTGGTTATTGTCATTGTTCCATATATATCTTTAAACAGCCAATCTGTGAACATTCACAAATCGGCACACCCTTAACATTTCTACTAATATCTTATCATGACCATGTGTTTGAGTTGTTTCTATTATTGTCAATTACAGACAATAAGGGTTAAATCATAACAATAACCTCTTCTATTGGTGCTGGAGCAGAATTAGTATATTTGTTAAGGAAAATTATAATTATCTATTTTTAAGCATTTTCCGTATTTAATACTCTAAAATTCTAATTCCTAACACACACACTCTCTCTCTCTCTCTCTCTCTCTCTCTCTCTCTCTCTCTCTCTCTCTCTCTCTCTCTCTCTCTCTCTCTCTCTCTCTCTCTCTCTCTCTCTCTCTCTCTAAAGCCCTAAAGTCTGGATTGTAATGCAATCAGTTTACGAGCAAGAAAAAAGGATGTCTAAAAATACAAAAATAAAAACTGTTGCTTTTCATTTCAAGAACTCAAGTCTTTGATAGAATTAGTGTCAGAAAAAGTTCCTGAGATACACAAGCAATACACCAAAGCTTCTTTCATGAATTTGCTTTTTAAAATATGTCAGTGAATCTCCAAGATGAAATTGAATCGACCTTTTGAAAAATAGTTTTTCTTATTCAAAAACTCAGTACATAAAAAATGTTGTTTTATTTACGCTTAGTTTATTATCCTTATTTTCTTTTTGTATCGAAGTGTTGATCTTTGGTATATATGCAAAGAACTAAATGGCAAACTCTGTTGCGATGTATTCAGCCAGAAAAACTGTTTTTATTTCTCAAGCATATTGCAAGATAGATTCAGGATTATATTTTATAGTAAAGTTTTTTTTTATGAAAGTGAAGCAAATAGTAGAATTTGAGGGCAAGGGAGTAACTGGTTTAGCGTGAAAATAGGGCTGTGACATTGGTGTCCTTTGCATCTATAACTGTTCCATATCTTTAGGGACAAAGCAGTAAGTGAATTCAGAGAAAAGACAGCAGATGTAATTGGAAAGTTGTGAGATTAGGAAGTTAGTCGTAAATGGGTGAATGAACGACTGGCAATCATAGATGATTAAGGATAGTGAAGAGAAGAAGTTTGAAAACTTTTGAAAAGTTTTGCAAGATGATGAGGCTGAAAGTAAATACAAACAAGAGAAAGGTTATAAAGTTAAGTTGAATCCAGGATGATACAACACTTAAAGTTTGTACTGATGGTGGAAGAATTTAAGAGGCAGGTTTGCATAAGCATTTGAAAGTATGTATATTACTGATGGCAGGATAAGATCAGGAGAGAAGTACAGAAAATTTGGAATAAAGTAGGCTAGAAGTGCCAAAGGAGGCAGAAATTACAATTCAAGAAGGATTGTTCAAATTATGGATACTAAATGCAAATGGAAGATAATAGCTTGATGTTCTAGAGATAAATATTTCGCATACTTTATGTGGCAGAAGAACGATTAAATGATCCAAAACACAGAAATACTCAGGATTAAAATAGACTGTCATAGATGAAGGGATGGATCAGTATTTTTAGATGGTTCTGTAGTGTGGGAAGAATGGATAAGTTGGTGAAAAGCTTGTAAAATTTAAAAGTATTGGGGCGTGAAAGATAACACACTCTAAATGGTCACCCAAGCACAAATGAGTAAAGAGGTCAATCCAAGCATTCCTAAGGTGCCTATTGTGAGGTTCACCCAAGCTGCATCTGGAACTTATAATGTCCCCAGGACTAGTCACATCTTCAATGAGCTTAAAACAAACTGGCCAGCTAAGTAACTACTACCGTTCAGGCTGAAGTATAAAGTAATTCCCATTACTCATGAGCAAAGCAAGAGTATCCTTACTCTGACATCTGAGACACCTATGGCAAAGGATACGTCAACAGTAAGTCGTTTGAAATTCCCTCCTCTCTACTTCATCCACCGTTGCATCTGATCTCTTAACTCAGATTATGCACCTAACTTCCCCAGACCTCTTGTAAGAGACCGAGGAGCACCTCCTAGGGTCAAGGCCCTAAGCACAATTCAACAATCTATTGGAGCATGTGTAAATGCCAAGTCCCTGCATGTCCTTCACAAGGAAAGGGAAAAGAGATCGAGCAAGAAGTGCAAGAAGAAGTGCAATATTCGCATGAATAATAATAAAAAATTCGGCTTTGAGAGTATTATGCGTAATATGCTCACATTGTATTTCTGTTATTCTCTTCCTTGCTGGGTTCATTTATTTGTCCTCCTAAGGTTACTGTTTGACATATGACCTAGGAAGCTGACCCTTTAATTTTGATGATAGTGGTCCATCTCACTTGCAACTAACCTTTTGCACAAATATGCCTCATTTACGTGTTCATTATGAGTCTTTCATCAGTGTAGGTTCACTGGCCCCCATCTCTCCCTCACTGTCTCTCTGACTTTGATGCTAAATCCCGTAACATAAGTCAGAATTTAGTTCTCATGTTATAATTTAGATGTTCAAGTTGATAGTGACTGGTCTTTCTGGGTATTTTAAATATTGTGAAATATGCCTTGTTTCACTGAAATCAGTGTAAGGCAACATCGGCAAAAATAATTTCCAACAATAGGAACCTGTGAATTTCTTGCATCTTGCCTCCTATAGCACAAAATGCTCTTTGTTTTGCTTATGCTTTGTTGTCCTTTGGTTCTCTTGGAAATACTCCCCTTTTATGAGTTTTTCCAATATATTTATATTGGAAGAACTACAGCTGTGTAACCACTAAACGAGACAGTTGACCTAGTTTTACCCTCACTGCCTGTGACCTTGAGAAGTTATTGGCAATGTGGCCACTTCAGTAAGCCACCATGGCTTTATGGTTTTCCTTCTGTCTTTAAATTTCCAGCTGAAAACTATTCTGAACAGAGCCAGCACACTAGAAACCATAAAGGGCTCCACAGGGAATATAGCCAGCAGAGACAGATAAGTTATAGAAAGAGTTGATTTGCAAATAACATGAAGGAAAAAAATGCACCTGAATTCAGATTTCAGCAGAAAGCAAGTATGAATATTCATTATTATTATTATTATTATTATTATTATTATTATTATTATTATTATTATTATTATTATTATTATTATTATTATTATTATTATGCAGATGATGAAACCTATTCGTATGGAATAAGCCCACGTGGGCCATCGGCTTGAAATTCAAGCATCCAAAGAATATGGTGTTCATTAGGAATAAGTAAGAGGAAGAAAGGGAAATACAGAATGATCTCACCTTTTAAAAAAGAAAAAAAAAAGTTATAAATACATAAAAATGTATTAAAATGCAGGGAGAGTAGTATTGGGGTAGTGATGCACTGCATCTTCGCTTGAACTTCAGAAATTCAAATTGCACAACATCCTCTGGGAGGCTGTTCCACAGTCCAAAGATGTGAAGAATAAAGAACCTCTGGTAATGAAAAGTTCAACGGCGAGGCAGATTCTGGTTGCTCTCAGCAGGTAAAGAGGATCAGGAATCAATTGTGAATGTGCAAGATCACTGTTAAAATGCAAGTTATGAAAAAGTGACAAACAAGATCTCATCCGTTGATGGGCCACATTATAACTGCTAATGTGACCGTAACCCGCGACCATGAGCCCTCTATTTAAAAGAGATAAATCTCTGGTAGAAGCAGACATTGGCACCAGAGAACAGTAATCTAGTAAAGGAAGGAGAAATGAACTAAAACATGTTGCATTAATTTTATCACTCTTATAAATCCATGAGGCCTTACGGATAATACCTAACTTTCGTATGACATTTGCTGAAACTTTCATCAGATATTTCTCAAAAGTAAGAGGTGAGTCAAATAGAATAGTTAAAGCTTCAGATTCATTAAGCAATGGTCCATCCACCTGAAGGGGAGGATGGGGGGAAAATCTGTACAAGATTTGCTAATCAATAATGTTTTCGTTTTACTGGAGTTCAGTCTCATACCCCACTGACTACACCATTCCTTGATCTGGTCCATATCGCAATTGAGGCTGAGGGCAGGGACAGCTTTGTTTCTAATACGTGGAAACTACTACACCCACAAATGTTGCATCATTTTCATACTGAACAATCTTGTCTTCCAGGCCAACAGCTATATCACTTGTCTACACTAAAATAATAGTGGGCCAAGGACACTACGCTGTGGAACTTCAGACACAATATGTCTTGGTTCACTAAAGATCCCATCAACAGCAACTCACTGCTGCCTACCTGTAAGAAAATCATGTAGTAATCCTGAATCATATCCACCCACTCCAGAATTATGAAGTTTATAAATGAATACCTTGTGATTTACTAAATCGAAAGCAACACTAAAATCTATTTGAATTACTTAACACTTAAAACCATTACCCAAGTTCCCTTGCAAATGGTGTGTCAAGTCTAAAAGAGCATCGCAGGATTTAGATTCCACATACTTATATAGTGGCTTAAAAATAAGTTTTTCAGTAACTTGTGTAGAAGAGCTCACCAGCCTGATAGGCATCTCTTCCAGGAGAAGACCACCATTCCCCTCCCCCACATCCTAGGATACTTCGACCTTCCGTAAATTACCTAGTTTCCCTGCCAGGTGTCAATGGTGAATGGTTATTTTAAAATTCATCTCACCGACAAACGAAGCCTTAAAATGCATACATTTATAGAATTTCTATAAACATATTTCACATACGTTGTATATTCATAACGTTGTATATATCATATATATATATATATATATATATATATATATATATATATATATATATATATATATATATATATATATATATATTATATATATATATATATATATATATATATATATATATACATATATATATACAAACGTTCCTGCCAGACACGTTATGAATATACAACATATGTGAAATATGTTTATAGAAAATATTCCATAAACATATGCTTTTTAAGGCTCCGTTTGTCGGTGAGATGAATTTTTAAAATATGCATTCACCATTGACACCTGGCAAGCAAAACAAGTTGTTTACGGAAGGTAACCTGGTATGTTGGGGGAATGGAGGGAATGAGACAACTGGATTGCTAGCTTTTTCATTGTGATATCTTTCTTACAAGTTATCGAACAATGTAACAATACAATCCCTTCAAGTAGTTAGTCACCCGTGAACAGACTTCATGTAATCTAATTTTAATTATTAGCTTACAGCGGTACCGTATGGTTTTCATATAAAAAAAATATTGTAAATGATGCTTGGCAATATTTGTAGATCATTGAATCCTAGTGCGCTCTGTCCTTCCACCTCGGCACGGAATGGTTGTCAGGAGTCAAGACTAGCTCTATTCCTGTGCTGAAAGAGTGATAGTGATAGTATTCATGATGACAAGGGAAATCAGTGAGGCAGAATACTGTAATTTGAATAACGTCGGATTTTTTACCTCTTTCGATTTCTTTATGAATAGGATACCTTTGACAGGAACGAAGGAAAGAAATTTCCAACAAACTTCCTTTTTTTTTAATTCGATGGAGACAAAGGCATTTTCATTGGTGCGTTTTCCTCTTTGATCGCTGTCTGATGAAGACTTTTTTATGAAGGAGAGATTTTTAATAATACATTTTAAACCTTTGATCAATGTCTAATGAATAGGCCTGTCTTTGATGGAGGGATAATCAGTTAGACTTGCTTTTCTTTTTTTTAATCAGTGTCCAATGAATACCATTGATGGAGAGGGAGAGGGTTTCATTGAAGCATAGGTTATCTTCCCTCTTTGCTCAGTATTAAAGAATACTTTTGATTTGGAAGTATTTTAATCACATCAGCCTAATCGCTGATTTTTTTTACAACAGTGTATTTCACAACTATGTAGTCTATTCTAATGAGAGGCTGATGTACCATCTGGATGGTAAAACCATGACTGAAATTTTAGGAGACAACATTGATGTTGGCCCTGTTTTGAGTTTTTTTAAAGGCTTGTGGTTTTATGAAAATATCTTATAACATTATATTGATATGTCTTTTTTATTTTATTTATGGCAGTTTTCATTCCATTAGAAATTAAATCTGTTTGATTTTACCTTTTATAACATTAACCTTTAGAATGTTTATTTATTCTCATCATAGCGCTGAATGACCCTATGGGTCCCAATGCCTAACTTTATGCCTAAATTAAATATTCCATTCTATTTCGTTGAAAATACTGGTTAATCAAACTATTGCTGAAGTAAGTCTGGAGTATTTAGGCTATTATCATTATCGCATCGAATTTTCAAATTTGCCATCATCGGCGTTGATACATAATACAGCTCTTTTCCATAAGGAATTCACACTATTTCTAAGAATTTATGGTTTAATTTTGATGTGCTGTGAAGCTTCCATTATTCTCGGCCTAAGTTCTTGTTTGCTGTTAATTTTCTTCTCGTTTATTAGCGACTTCATTTTTCCCAGAGATAATAATCTAGCGGTGTTAGATGTAGTGAGCTTGCAGGCCAATTGTGCGATCCTCCTTGGCCTACCCACTGTTCAGGAAATGTCCGGTTAAGGTGCTGCATTACTTGGTTACTAAAGTGGGATGGTGCTCCAACATGATGGGAAAATTAATCGGCGTCGTGTAGCTAGAGAAACATCTTCCAGGAGTAAGGGGAGATGATCCATAAAAAATTTGGCATAAGCAGCCCGTTATCTCGATCTCCAAAGATGTGTGGGTCGATCAAGCGACCATCATCAATACCATACCAGACAGCAACTGAAACTCCATGTTGGAAATTACATTCTAACTTTTTGTGAGGATTTTCATTTGCCCAACTATGTTCAATGTGGACATTGTGTATTTAATAGCTGAGAATTATCAAATTATCTTGCAACCTCCTACAGAACTCTAGCTGCCTGTCAGAATCTCCTTCCTGAAGATGCTTAACTTTGTGGTGATGGTACGGACGCAGCCCTTCACTTCTCAATCGCACCATGCTTTCATGTCTGACACTCCAAGTCAAAATGAAATTCATCTCCTATTAATGTCAGGGCTGTGATGCACTGTCAAGAATCTCTTTCCTTTCCGTGTTCCCTTATCCGTTCTGCTATTGCAATTTTCCAGGGAAAAATCCTTTCTCACGAAGATGTTGAAAAACAGTCAAATGTTCTTATACCAGGAGATCTGTTTAGATCATTTCTTCTGTACACTTGCACAGCAGCATGCGCGCTCCCATTACAAAAACAAGTAAATAGACATTATATCCATATCTTCTACATTGCTGAAACAGTAAGGCATTGTCTGCAGATTCTTGCTCTCAAAATGAATCAGAAATTTGAAACTTATAATCTGGACACCCCAACTTATCTTTGCTTCTGGAAAAGCGAGACTGTTGAGGCTTCTACTTGAGTGTGACAAGTGAGCAACTGATCACCCGACTGCTGTGATAGCCTCGCTCCATCCCCGTCCCCATATCCCAGACAACTCCGACATCCCATGCACCATCTCACTCATCTGACAGAAGTACGGTAAAAGGTTACCTTTAAAATTCACCTCAGCGACAAACGAAACCTTAAAATGCATACCTTTATAGAACATTTTTTGCTTAGAATGTCATTTCTTTCTCTTCCCAAAATATTTGCATAAACTAGCGTTACACCCTGTGTGTGTGTGTGTGTGTGTATATATATATATATATATATATATATATATATATATATATATATATATCACACATTACCACAGGTGAAAAATAAGAAACAGGGTGTAGGTCCTGACCGGTTTTCGACTTTATTTCCAAGCCATTGACGAAGGACTGATACAGAGTGTGAGAAGTCACAAATATATATACTACAAGAACAGTACTAACGAACATACACAACCGTTAGAGGCTCCATATCCCCACTCTGGCCGGTGTCGAGGTAGGAGTGGCCTTTAAAACTCATTTGGCTAAAAATCACAATAGACTCTCAGGGGACATTGCTGATAAACAGACCATACCCCACCTCAGATCCACACCTGACAGGTGTCATGGAGGCAGGTTTGGAAACTCATTAACCTTACTACCCTCGTACTGTGTTTACAAATATGATAATCCTATTTTCATATATCTCTACTGCCTACCTTAAAGTTTAAACAATTTACAAATTTCTTTTGATATTAAAGGATCAAGTTTATACATCCCTTGACTGATATTCATATTATGGTTGTAACTTTCTTTTATGAAGCTAGATTCAATGATGTTCCTTTCCAGTGCATTATTAGAATATACAATCCTTTTTGCCCCTTCCCAGTTGATAGCATGATTGTTCTCACTAACATGTACAAATATACCACTGTTCCCTTGTGCATATCTCACACATTTCTTATGTTGTTCAATTCTTTTTCCAGTGCTTTCCCGGTTTGGCCAATATAAAAGTTGTCACAAGACTTACACGGAATTTTATATACACACCCTTTAATATTGTCTGGGGAGTTCTTGATAAGTACATTTTCATTGTTGTATTGTTCTTAAATGCGACATTAACACCAAAATTCTTAAGTAGATGAGGATATCTTTCATACTATTATTATAAGGCAGAACAAGCAAATTTTTTTGTGTTGTAAGGTTCTTTCTGGTTTTGATACAAAGTCTTTTTTGCCGCTTCATATGCACTGTTTAATACACTATCAGGATATTTCAACTTTTTGCCTGCATTCCTAATCTTATCTATTTCATCATCAATATATTCAGGGCTACATACCCGTAATGCTCTTAAAAACATAGATGAAAACACTGACTTTTTAACCTTATTGCTTTGTCCAGAATAGAAATGCACATAGGAAGAAATGTTAGTGGGTTTTCTATACACACTATATTTAAACCCACTACTATTTCTTCGTATGAGGACATCCAGAAACAGTAAGCACCCATCATTTTCCATTTCCATCGTGAATTTAATTGATGGTACTAATTGATTTAACTTAGCAAAAAGTTTTTACATCTTGGTTCCCTGGCCATACACAAATTATGTCGTCAACATACCTAAACCATGTTACATTACATTGGGATTATGTTGTTTAATATCTTCTTTTCAAAAAATTCCATATATAAGTTACTTAACACTGGGGATAGAGGGTTTCCCATTGCCATACCAAAATTTTGTAAGTAAAATTTACCATTAAATTCAAATTTACAATCTTTTACACATAATTTAATCAGTTCAATTAAAGTACTTTTAGAAAATGGGATATCCAGCTGTGTGTTCTCTAACAATTCAGATAAAAACGCCATCAGATCATCTATTGGCACCTTTGTGAATAGTGATACAACATCAAAACTTACAAGCCTGGATTCACTATTAATCTCTACACTATTTAGTTTATTTATCAGGTCCACATTATTCTTGATATTTGCATTTGAGATGGTACCTACTAATGGGTTGAGAATATCTACTAAGTACTTCGCTAGCTTGTATGATGCGGAACCAACTGAACTGATAATTGGCCTGGCAGGAAAGTTTGCTTTGTGAGTTTTATTGTACCATACATGTATGGTAGCGATGGAGAGGTCACACACAACTTCTTTATAAGGCTTTCGTTACCTTTTAACAGGTTTTTCACTTTCTTATTGAAACCACTATTCACATTGTCTATCGGGTTCTTATTTAATTCTTTATATGTGTTATCATCACCTAAAAGATTTTGCATTTTTTCTATATATTCACTTTTATTTAAAATTACAAGGGCGCCTGATTTATCTGCTTTTGTCATGTGTATATTTTTATCTTTTTTCAGTTCATTAATAGCAACCATAAATCTTTTGGGGACGTTTGTGGTGTCTGATTTTTCATACTTCCATAAATCACTCCCTTAACCATGTTCACTTCTTCATTCGTTAAATCACTATATTTTTCCAAATTACACAGTCCTTTAGTTATTTCCACACTGTTCCTTCCGCCAGGAGATAAAGCAAAGTTTAAACCGTAGCCTAAGGCACTAGTTACATTTCTATCCAGCTGTTTGTTTGATAAGTTGACGACACATTCATGATTGGCGTTGTTGGTCCAAGGGCTTCTTTCAATCAACAGTTTCATTTTATTATCGTGTTTCCGTTTCAGTTTCCGATACACTTGATTCCTCATCTTCACATGACAATATTCACGGAGGGCATCTCTCAATCTGGTGGTATTGAGGCTTCAAAATGTCGTCTTTTTCCTCGTGAGATCTTCAAAATTCTTTTGGTTTCCAATGTTTTGATGTTGATATGTTTTTCCAATATGGCACGTTGTATTTCACCGAAGGGTTGGTCTTCTAATTTCAGCAAGGAATTGGTTATGAACGATCTTGGTATCACTTGTTCATCCCGACATTCACGTAAAAACCGCAGGTGTTCCTTGTTCGTATGAGCTTGAGTGAGGGCGTCGGCAAATTCTCTGACGGCATATTCCAAGATGGGAAAAGAACACAGAAAGATCGGAAGGAGCGCGTGGTATCCATTGATGATTATTATCACTTTTGTACGTGATTCATTTATCACATTACCACAGGTGAAAAATAAGAAACGGGGTGTAGGTCCTGACCGGTTTCGACTTTATTTCAAGCCATTGACGAAGGACTGATACAGAGTGTGAAGTCACAAATATATATACTACAAGAACAGTACTAACGAACATACACAACCGTTAGAGGCTCCATATCCCCCACTCTGGCCGGTGTCGAGGTAGGAGTGGCCTTTAAAACTCATTTGGCTAAAAATCACAATAGACTCTCAGGGGACATTGCTGATAAACAGACCATACCCACCTCAGATCCACACCTGACAGGTGTCATGGAGGCAGGTTTGGAAACTCATTAACCTTACTACCCTCGTACTGTGTTTACAAATATGATAATCCTATTTTCATATATCTCTACTGCCTACCTTAAAGTTTAAACAATTTACAAATTTCTTTTGATATTAAAGGATCAAGTTTATACATCCCTTGACTGATATTCATATTATGGTTGTAACTTTCTTTTATGAAGCTAGATTCAATGATGTTCCTTTCCAGTGCATTATTAGAATATACAATCCTTTTGCCCCTTCCCAGTTGATAGCATGATTGTTCTCACTAACATGTACAAATATACCACTGTTCCCTTGTGCATATCTCACACATTTCTTATTTGTTCAATTCTTTTTCCAGTGCTTTCCCGGTTTGGCCAATATAAAAGTTGTCTAAGACTTACACAGGAATTTTATATACACACCCTTTAATATTGTCTGGGGAGTTCTTGATAAGTACATTTTCATTGTTGTATTGTTCTTAAATGCGACATTAACACCAAAATTCTTAAGTAGATGAGGATATCTTTCATACTATTATTATAAGGCAGAACAAGCAAATTTTTGTGTTGTAAGGTTCTTTCTGGTTTTGATAAAAGTCTTTTTGCCGCTTCATATGCACTGTTTAATACACTATCAGGATATTTCAACAAAGCAATAAGGTTAAAAAGTCAGTGTTTTTATCTATGTTTTTAAGAGCATTATATATGTAGCCTGAATATATTGATGATGAAATAGATAAGATTAGGAATGCAGGCAAAAGTTGAAATATCCTGATAGTGTATTAAACAGTGCATATGAAGCGGCAAAAAGACTTTGTATCAAAACCAGAAAGAACCTTACAACACAAAAAATTTGCTTGTTCTGCCTTATAATAATAGTATGAAAGATATCCCTCATCTACTTAAGAATTTTGGTGTTAATGTCGCATTTAAGAACAATACAACAATGAAAAATGTACTTATCAAGAACTCCCAGACAATATTAAAGGGTGTGTATATAAAATTCCGTGTAAGTCTTGTGACAACTTTTATATTGGCCAAACCGGGAAAGCACTGGAAAAAAGAATTGAACAACATAAGAAATGTGTGAGATATGCACAAAGGAACAGTGGTATATTTGTACATGTTAGTGAGAACAATCATGCTATCAACTGGGAAGGGGCAAAAGGGATTGTATATTCTAATAATGCACTGGAAAGGAACATCATTGAATCTAGCTTCATAAAAGAAAGTTACAACCATAATATGAATATCAGTCAATGTATAAACTTGATCCTTTAATATCAAAAGAAATTTGTAAATTGTTTAAACTTTAAGGTAGGCAGCAGAGATATATGAAAATAGGATTATCATATTTGTAAACACAGTACGAGGGTAGTAAGGTTAATGAGTTTCCAAACTCCATTATGACACCTGTCAGGTGTGGATCTGAGGTGGGGTATGGTCTGTTTATCAGCAATGTCCCCTGAGAGTCTATTGTGATTTTTAGCCAAATGAGTTTTAAAGGCCACTCCTACCTCGACACCGGCCAGAGTGGGGATATGGAGCCTCTAACGGTTGTGTATGTTCGTTAGTACTGTTCTTGTAGTATATATATTTGTGACTTCTCACACTCTGTATCAGTCCTTCGTCAATGGCTTGGAAATAAAGTCGAAACCGGTCAGGACCTACACCCCGTTTCTTATTTTTCACCTGTGGTAATGTGTGATAAATGAATCACGTACAAAAGTGATAATAATCATCAATGGATACCACGCGCTCCTTCCGATCTTTCTGTGTTCTTTTTCCCCATCTTGGAATATGCCGTCAGAGAATTTTGCCGACGCCCTCACTCAAGCTCATACGAACAAGGAACACCTGCGGTTTTTACGTGAATGTCGGGATGAACAAGTGATACCAAGATCGTTCATAACCAATTCCTTGCTGAAATTAGAAGACCAACCCTTCGGTGAAATACAACGTGCCATATTGGAAAAACATATCAACATCAAAACATTGGAAACCAAAAAGAATTTTGAAGATCTCACGAGGAAAAGACGACATTTTGAAGCCTCAATACCACCAGATTGGAGAGATGCCCTCCGTGAATATTGTCATGTGAAGATGAGGAATCAAGTGTATCGGAAACTGAAACGGAAACACGATAATAAAATGAAACTGTTGATTGAAAGAAGCCCTTGGACCAACAACGCCAATCATGAATGTGTCGTCAACTTATCAAACAAACAGCTGGATAGAAATGTAACTAGTGCCTTAGGCTACGGTTTAAACTTTGCTTTATCTCCTGGCGGAAGGAACAGTGTGGAAATAACTAAAGGACTGTGTAATTTGGAAAAATATAGTGATTTAACGAATGAAGAAGTGAACATGGTTAAGGGAGTGATTTATGGAAGTATGAAAAAATCAGACACCACAAACGTCCCCAAAAGATTTATGGTTGCTATTAATGAACTGAAAAAAGATAAAAATATACACATGACAAAAGCAGATAAATCAGGCGCCCTTGTAATTTTAAATAAAAGTGAATATATAGAAAAAATGCAAAATCTTTTAGGTGATGATAACACATATAAAGAATTAAATAAGAACCCGATAGACAATGTGAATAGTGGTTTCAATAAGAAAGTGAAAAACCTGTTAAAAGGTAACGAAAGCCTTATAAAGAAGTTGTGTGTGACCTCTCCATCGCTACCATACATGTATGGTACAATAAAAACTCACAAAGCAAACTTTCCTGCCAGGCCAATTATCAGTTCAGTTGGTTCCGCATCATACAAGCTAGCGAAGTACTTAGTAGATATTCTCAACCCATTAGTAGGTACCATCTCAAATGCAAATATCAAGAATAATGTGGACCTGATAAATAAACTAAATAGTGTAGAGATTAATAGTGAATCCAGGCTTGTAAGTTTTGATGTTGTATCACTATTCACAAAGGTGCCAATAGATGATCTGATGGCGTTTTTATCTGAATTGTTAGAGAACACACAGCTGGATATCCCATTTTCTAAAAGTACTTTAATTGAACTGATTAAATTATGTGTAAAAGATTGTAAATTTGAATTTAATGGTAAATTTTACTCACAAAATTTTGGTATGGCAATGGGAAACCCTCTATCCCCAGTGTTAAGTAACTTATATATGGAATTTTTGAAAAGAAGATATTAAACAACATAATCCCACGTAATGTAACATGGTTTAGGTATGTTGACGACATAATTTGTGTATGGCCAGGGAACCAAGATGTAAAAACTTTTTGCTAAGTTAAATCAATTAGTACCATCAATTAAATTCACGATGGAAATGGAAAATGATGGGTGCTTACCGTTTCTGGATGTCCTCATACGAAGAAATAGTAGTGGGTTTAAATATAGTGTGTATAGAAAACCCACTAACATTTCTTCCTATGTGCATTTCTATTCTGGACAAAGCAATAAGGTTAAAAAGTCAGTGTTTTCATCTATGTTTTTAAGAGCATTACGGGTATGTAGCCCTGAATATATTGATGATGAAATAGATAAGATTAGGAATGCAGGCAAAAAATTGAAATATCCTGATAGTGTATTAAACAGTGCATATGAAGCGGCAAAAAGACTTTGTATCAAAACCAGAAAGAACCTTACAACACAAAAAATTTGCTTGTTCTGCCTTATAATAATAGTATGAAAGATATCCTCATCTTCTTAAGAATTTTGGTGTTAATGTCGCATTTAAGAACAATACAACAATGAAAAATGTACTTATCAAGAACTCCCAGACAATATTAAAGGGTGTGTATATAAAATTCCGTGTAAGTCTTGTGACAACTTTTATATTGGCCAAACCGGGAAAGCACTGGAAAAAGAATTGAACAACATAAGAAATGTGTGAGATATGCACAAGGGAACAGTGGTATATTTGTACATGTTAGTGAGAACAATCATGCTATCAACTGGGAAGGGGCAAAAGGATTGTATATTCTAATAATGCACTGGAAAGGAACATCATTGAATCTAGCTTCATAAAAGAAAGTTACAACCATAATATGAATATCAGTCAAGGGATGTATAAACTTGATCCTTTAATATCAAAAGAAATTTGTAAATTGTTTAAACTTTAAGGTAGGCAGTAGAGATATATGAAAATAGGATTATCATATTTGTAAACACAGTACGAGGGTAGTAAGGTTAATGAGTTTCCAAACTCCGCCTCCATGACACCTGTCAGGTGTGGATCTGAGGTGGGGTATGGTCTGTTTATCAGCAATGTCCCCTGAGAGTCTATTGTGATTTTTAGCCAAATGAGTTTTAAAGGCCACTCCTACCTCGACACCGGCCAGAGTGGGGATATGGAGCCTCTAACGGTTGTGTATGTTCGTTAGTACTGTTCTTGTAGTATATATATTTGTGACTTCTCACACTCTGTATCAGTCCTTCGTCAATGGCTTGGAAATAAAGTCGAAACCGGTCAGGACCTACACCCCGTTTCTTATTTTTCACCTGTGGTAATGTGTGATAAATGAATCACGTACAAAAGTGATAATAATCATATATATATATATATATATATATATATATATATATATATATATATATATATATATATATATATATATATATATATATATATATATATATATATATGTATATTGTGACAAGTGTCCAGTGCCTGTTCTTCAAATCAAACCTGATATCTAAGTGCTTGTCCCGGAGTCTAATTGTTATTCTTTATATATGGGGAAATGGTCCAGTCTAGTGCACCATTTATATATGGTGACCCCGGAAAAAATCCAGTGTCTGTTCTTTAAATCAAACCTGGTATCTAAGTGCTTAATATTTGATTACCAAACTTACCAATTATTCAACAATTATAGTTACCTCACAAAAAAGCCAGACACCTGAACCCTCATCACATATAAAAGACGACTGATTTCTAAAAGGCAACAGTGATCCCTTATAAAACTTATCAATCATGAAAGAAAGCAGATAAAGTTCGTTAAACAGGTGTGAGGTAAAATCTAAATAAATCACTCCATTAACATTATAAAGTTCAAGTATTTCTATTTATTTCATTTCCTGGTTCGAGCTCACTTCAATTACTTGAAGGAAAACATCTCACTTACCACTCTATCCCTAATTCAAATCAAAATTACTGGTGGGTCAATGAATGAAACTCTGATATAATATTTTAAATACAAAAATTTATTTCTAAATTCAAAGATTATACATGACATTTAACAGTCTCAGGAAATTATTATTATTTGAAAAATTGGATTAAATCTGAATTAATCATCAGTCAAAATTAAATCAGAAATTAATTTATTAATTCATAAAAATTATTCAAGAAAGATTTAAATTGTTAAATAACAAAACTTGATTGAAAGGAAATATACTGTAAGTAAATTAATTCCAACGTATCAAACAAAATAAGGCAAATAAATCAATCATATAAAAATGTGGATACAAAAGACACAGAAATATACTCTGCAAAAGATTAAATATCCAAAAATGTAAAGCAAAAATTAAGGCAATAGCAAACACATCACATATATGTATAAAAGAAAATTCTTCAAAAGATAAAGCATGAAACATATAACACGAAAAAATATTAAAAAGTGAAAAGGTATCTTTACATATAACCACTCTAAATATTTTTCTTAGTGCACTAGAAACCCACAATTATATATGTTTACAATACCTTGGTACCTAATGCTTCGTGTCTTTAACCAGGCGCCGTTAAAACACACACACAATAAAATACACTGTTCAGATAACTCAGACACATTTACTAAGGAATTAAACAGTTAAAGAATATGAGTGACCATCGTCTATCTAAATATCAATTACGTTAATACAGGACATTCGTAAAATCCAGAGAGCATTAAAGCATTTTTAGAGAGAGAGAGAGAGAGAGAGACGCGGTTCGGAAAAACAGCAACTCCTTTCCACAACGCTTTTGGTCTCTGGTGTGGGCCCCTTTTTAGATGCAGAGGGCACAGTCTATGGGTGGAAAGAACAGGTCCCAGACGATGTTTTTATTTTAAAACTCTTTAAAATGATAATTAGAGACAAAGTGGAATTACAGTTAACACTAATATTTATCATTACACAGTTTCAGAACAAGAGAATCTTAGTTATTATAATAAGAATGGAAAACATCAATATCTAATAACATTCCTGAACGACATTAGCAACTTTTGTAATGGAATCTTCCACCCCAAAACAATGTTTTTGATCATCTGAACTGTGACAATCCACTAATGGAGAAGGTGATATTCTCAGCAAGTTTTGAAACTGACTAAACAAACGCGTACTACTTTACAAAACAATGGTTCTAAATGAGGGATAGCAATTGTGCTAACATCCTCTAACTATACAGCGTGCTAAGACAATCGTTTAATCATTTGACCTACGCTAACTCTTTTTACATTATAATATGACTGAACACAAAATCATACAGTAAAACATTACACACAAGTAAATATGTCAAAATACACACGGGAGATTACTGTATTACAAAAAACAGCATAAGATTCCTCCCAAGAAGATTGGTTATCCCTATGTTTTGAATCCAACGATTCACAACGGATAAGTAATCAGCAACCACATTGTTCTTACCTGAGATATGCTGTAACCTTAATATTATATGGTTGCAAGCATAGAGACCACCGGTGAGTCTCTGGTTGTGATTCTTGATCCGCTGTAAAATGTGAGCGGATTGTGATCAGACAGCACTAAAATCTCTTCATTCCTAGGTCTGATACACTTACACTTCAAACTTTTTCAATGCTGTGATTAATGCTAGAGTTTCTTTTTCTATCGTGGAATACACTTTCTGATGCCTTTTCAGTTTCGAAGACATGAAACATACTGGATGCAAAAGTTCACTTTCATCTTCTTGAAGTAGTACAGCTCCAATTCCACAGTCAGATGCATCAACTTGTATCACAAATTTCTTATTGAAGTCTGGGCCCGAAGTACTGGTCTTGAAGTTAAAATGGCTTTAACCTTCTCAAAGGATTCTTGACATTCTGGAGTCCAAACAAACTTAGCTTTTAGGACTAGTTAAGTCTGTTAAGGGGCTACTACAGCTGAGAAATTCGGACAGAAATGCCGATAAAATCCTGCCATGCCCAAAAATCTTTGTAGCTGTTTTCTAGTAGTAGGTGGGGTAGCCTTATGGATACCCTCTCTATTAGTGATTTACTGGAGCGAGAAGGCCTTTCCCAACTTCAAACCCAAGATACTGCACAGTTGCCTTCCAAACTCACTCTTCTCTAGGTTGACTGTTAGTCCTGCTTCCCTTAGTTTTTTGAAAACTTTCCTCAATATCTTCAGATGTTCTTCCCATGTTGTAGAATAAATGACTATGTCATCCAGATATACACCTACTCCTTCTATGGACCCTAGCAGTTGATCCATCACTCGTTGAAATGTTGCAGGTGCATTCATCAGACCAAATGGCAGAACAGTATACTGATACAGTCCATAAGGAGTAATAAAAGCTGACAACAATTTAGCACTCATCTAAGGGAATTTGATAGTATCCTTTCAACAAGTCTATCTTGGAGACAAACTTGGCTTGTCCAACATTATCAAGTAACTGATCTATAAGAGGCAAGGGATAATTGTCAGCCACACTGATGGAATTCAGTTTCCTATAATCAGTACACATCCTAAATGAGCCATCAGGTTTCTTCACTAACACACATGGAGAACTGTAGTGACTTGAACTGGGTTCTGCTAATCCATGCTGTAACAAATATTCAACTTCTTTCTTCAAAACATCTCGATGATAAGGTGATAGGCGATAAGCTCTCTGTTTGAATGGTTTGCCATCTTCTTGGATCTTGATCTCATGCTTGATCAGATCAGTACACCGAGGTACATCTGCAAAAAGTTCTGTGAAGCTTCTAATCATTACACAACTCAATTCACACCTTGCTCAACACTCAAATGTTTCAGTTTATCCTCCAAATTTTCCAAAATTGAAGAATTATTCATCTTGCTTTCAGCTCCCAATTCATATCCATCGTCGTCTTCTGTATTGAAGTTGTCTGGGTTATTAACACAGTTTCCATTTTAGTTTCTGAGAAGTAAGGTTTTAAAGATTTACTTGTATCTTCCTTTTCGTCTTCGTCTTTCTGGTGTTTCAATTACATAAGTTCTGTCACTTAACCTCTCAATTATCTTGTAAGGACCTTGAAACTTGTTGGAAAGGGGAAATCTTTTGACAGGTAAAAACACTAACACTTGTTGACCAACACTAAAATTTCTTAGCTTTGTCTTCTTATCATATCTCCTTTTCATTTTCTCTTGACTCAGTTTCAGATTTTCTAAAGAGAATTTTCTAATCTCTTCCAATCTTTTCCTCAAGTTCTTTACATACTCTCCTTGGATTTCCACTTGATTTTCTTCCCAATTTTCTGCAAGAATTTTCAACGGACCTCTCACTTCTCTACCAAAAATCATCTCGTTAGGTGAACAACCCATGCTTTCTTGATAAGCATTCCTAATTTCAAATAACATCAATTGTACACCAACATCCCAGTCTCTGCCTGACTCAGAACAATACTTAGGCAGCATACTTTTCAATGTCTGGTGAAACCTTTCCAAGGCTCCTTGAGTCTCTGGGTGATACGCAGTGGACAACTGTTGTTTTACTCTAACAAGTTCATCACATCCTGAAATAGTTTGGAAGTAAAATTGATTCCTCTATCACTTTGTACAATTTCAGGTATCCCATCCTTTGAGAAAAACTCCACTAGTTTCTCAGCAACTATCTTGGCACTTATGTTTCTTACAGGGATTGCCTCAGGATATCTTGTCACAGGACACATCAATGTTAACAGATACTCATGACCCTTCTTCGTTTTCGGCAGTGGTCCAACCATATCTATAATCACCTTGCTGAAGGGTTCTCCTCTAACTTCTATAGGTTGTAGGGGCTTTCTGAATGGTTTCATTTGGTTTTCCAGCTATCTGGCAGGTATGACACTCCCTGACAGAACTTGCTAACATCTTTGTGAAGTCCAGGCCAGAAAAAATATTTCATGGTCTTCTCCACAGTCTTCCTGATTCCCATATGTCCAGACTCATGCAGCTACTGCTACTACTTGCTTCCTCAATGGACGTGGGATCAAAATTTTATGATATTCACCCCATTCAGCATCTCCTGGTATATCTGCAGGTCTATGCTTCCTCATCAGCAAACCTTCCTTCAGATAATAACAGGTAGGAGTCTGTTGCATCTCTTCTTGATCAACAACTCTGAAAAACAACTCAGCTAAGGATACATCCCTTTTCTGTAGGTCCATTAGCTTCTCCTGGTCACCTGACCAACTTCAAAGGGTTGAGCTCTCAGTATCTGCTAACTCAGCTACTGTAGTTTCACTGTTATCTTCAGGAACATCTTGACTACTCAGAGTCTCTTCAGGAACAGGATAGCTTCTTCTTGGGAAACCTCTTCTTGATCAGCACTAGGGAAAAATCATTTCCCTGGAACAACTCTTCCAAGCTCAATGATCCTTCTTGGTGGGTAAATCCTCAGTCTCTTCAATTGCAGGCATAGTCCTCTTCATACTCCTAGTAGTCACACAGCTAGGAAATAGGTGGGGGTTATTCTTCTCCAAATCTACTGTGGGACTAATCCTCAATGGTTTATCTGTCACTATAGGACAAGGAACAAATGGCACACTACCAACTTCATTCCCAGTAACAGGACATGTACACCTTCAACAGCCAGTGAGTCCTTTACAGCAAAATCAACATCTCCTGTCACTAATTCACATGACAAATGCAAGCGGCATATAGGAGTTACCTCTTCTCCTCCTATACCCTTCAAAATAACAGAATCTCCTGTAAGATTCTCCTCCAACTGGGGGTGAGCACCACGGACTACCACACTATGGTTGCTCCCTGTATCACGTAACACCTTGACTGGTACCTGCACACTTCCTCCTGAGTTGTCAGCGTACCCTCATAGATATATGGCTTAAAAGCCTCCAAACTGCTCAGCCACTCACTGCTTGAAGTTACATTTCCACTGGTTGCTAAACATTCAGCTTGTTTAGTCTCAGTCTTCACTGGAGCTTGACTCCTCCCCACATTGTTCTTTGTAGTCTGTTTCACCTGGTCATTTCTTACTACTTGACCAACTGGTTTGGACTGCCAATTGTGTCTGATGACACTCCTGACTGAAGTGTCCTGCTCTTCCACACTTGTAGCAGACAACATTAGGCTTCTGTAATTGTCCTTGCAACATTATTATATGAGGATTTTACATTAGCTTGCTGAGGGATATTACCTGAAAATGACTTGGTATTACCACTTGTAGGATTTCCATTAAATCTGCTCCTGAAATTTGGATGAGACCTAAAACCTGTGCGTTGATTCTGGTACTTGACATTATAGTTCCTTTTGCTGCTGATGATATTGAAATCCTCACTAAGTGTAGCAGCTTTGTCAAGTTTATTCACCTCTCTCTCTCAGATAGGCTCTTATGTGTTCAGGAATTCCCCTAAGATATTGTTCAAGAACAACTAATTCTTCAAGATCTTCCAATGTTTTAACTTTAGCAGCCTCAACCATCGTTTAAAACATCTTCTTACTTTTGTAAGCATAATCCAAGAAAGTTATCTTGTCATCCTTTCTCAAAGATCTGAATCTTTCATTATAATATTCAGTGGTCATCTGGTAAACTTGTAGCACATTGTGTTTAAGTACCTTGTACTCTTTACACTGATCAGCTGATAAGGCTAAATAGGCACTTCTTCCTTTTCCAATGAGAACACTCTGCAAGAAGACCGACCATTTATCCTCTGGCCATCCCATTCCTGCAGCCACTTTTTCAAAGTGATCAAAAAACTCATCTGGAGCTTCTTCTGTAAACTTTGGAACTAACTTCTGCACTCTCACTACATCAAATACAGGGTCTGAATCACCTTGAGTAGGGTTAGAAGGTGTTACAGGCAATTCAGCTGTAGCTTTCAACCTTTCCATCTCTCTCTTGTGTCTTGCTATTTCTCTTTCTTCTTCTGCTATTTTTCTTAATTCTTCAGCAGCTTTCTCTTCTTCTCTTTCTTTTCTTTCTCGTTTTCTCTCTTCTTTCTCTCTTTCAGCCTGCATTTTTCTCTCTTTCAGCCTGCATCTTCAGCTTAATCAAATTTGCTTCTTCTCTTCTAGACGTCTAAGCTCTGCTTCTGCATCACTTTTCTCTTTCTTTTGCCCATGTTTATCTATAAGTTCTGCCTCAGCTGCGTTCAACAATTCTTGAGCATCTCCGAGCTCCTCATCTATTTTACCAGAGTCTATCAATGCTTGGATTGCAATGAATTTTATTTGTGCCTTTACCATGTTGGCAGACACCTGACCACCACATGCTACTGCTATCTCACTCCACTGTGCTTTAGTCAGAGTGATTTCAGATAACTCTTGGATGGAGGGGTTTGCTAAAAACTCTTGAACATCGAAGGGAGCCATCTCTCTCAGTTAATCAACTAACAACTCAATATGACAACAATTCAACACAATAAAATGCAAAAACAATTATATGGTCACTCTCCCAAAATGCAAAAACAATTATATGGTCACTCTCCTCATAAAATATGTCCCTAACACCACCAGTATAAACCAGAGTGATATTTGTGATCTGTTTTCCCAGGGTCTTGGGCACCACTTATATATGTGACGAAGTGTCCAGTGTCTGTTCTTCAAATCAAACCTGATATCTAAGTGCTTGTCCCGGAGTCTAAGGCACCATTTATATATGGGGGAAATGGTCCAGTCTAGTGCACCATTTATATATGGTGACCCCGGAGTGTCCAGTGTCTGTTCTTTAAATCAAACCTGGTATCTAAGTGCTTAATATTTGATTACCAAACTTACCAATTATTCAACAATTATAGTTACCTCACAAAAGCCAGACACCTGAACCTCATCACATATAAAAGACGACTGATTTCTCTAAAGGCAACAGTGATCCTTATAAAACTTATCAATCATGAAAGAAAGCAGATAAAGTTCGTTAAACAGGTGTGAGGTAAAATCTAAGGGCATCACTCCATTAACATTATAAAGTTCAAGTATTTCTATTTATTTCATTTCCCTGGTTCGAGCTCACTTCAATTACTTGAAGGAAAACATCTCACTTACCACTCTATCCCTAATTCAAATCAAAATTACTGGTGGGTCAATGAATGAAACTCTGATATAATATTTTAAATACAAAAATTTATTTCTAAATTCAAAGATTATACATGACATTTAACAGTCTCAGGGAAATTATTATTATTTGAAAAATTGGATTAAATCTGAATTAATCATCAGTCAAAATTAAATCAGAAATTAATTTATTAATTCATAAAAATTATTCAAGAAAGATTTAAATTGTTAAATAACAAAACTTGATTGAAAGGAAATATACTGTAAGTAAATTAATTCCCACGTATCAAACAAAATAAGGCAAATAAATCAATCATATAAAAATGTGGATACAAAAGACACAGAAATATACTCTGCAAAAGATTAAATATCCAAAAATGTAAAGCAAAAATTAAGGCAATAGCAAACACATCACATATACGTATAAAAGAAAAATTCTTCAAAAGATAAAGCATGAAACATATAACACGAAAAATATTAAAAAGTGAAAAAGGTATCTTTACATATAACCACTCTAAATATTTTCTTAGTGCACTAGAAACCCACAATTTTATATGTTTACAATACCTTGGTACCTAATGCTTCGTGTCTTTAACCAGGCGCCGTTACACACACACTTAATAAAATACACTGTTCAGATAACTCAGACACATTTACTAAGGAATTAAACAGTTAAAGAATATGAGTGACCATCGTCTATCTAAATATCAATTACGTTAATACAGGACATTCGTAAAATCCAGAGAGCGAGCGAGGCGAGTGAGTTGAGAGAGATAGAGAGAGAGAGAGAGAGAGAGACGCGGAGCAGAAAAACGCAGCTCCTTTCCACAACGCTTTTTGGTCTCTGAGTGTGGGCCTTTTAGATGCAGAGGGCACAGTCTACGGGTGGAAAGAACAGGTCCCAGACGATGTTTTTATTTTAAAACTCTTTAAAATGATAATTAGAGACAAAGTGGAATTACAGTTAACACTAATATTTATCATTACACAGTTTCAGAACAAGAGAATCTCTAGTTATTATAATAAGAATGGAAAACATCGCTTCTAATAACATTCCTGAACGACATTAGGCAACTTTTTGTAATGGAATCTTCCACTACAATGTTTTTGATCATGGCCCATAGTGCCTTGTCCACTAATGGAGAAGGTGATATTCTCAGCAAGTTTTGAAACTGACTAAACAAACGCGTCCCTATACAACGAACAACGGTTCTCTCTTAGCGCCACTCACATCCTCTCTAACTATACAGCGTCTCAAGACATACAGCGTTTAATAATTTTACCTACGCTAACTCTTTTTTTGGTATACGCGTATCTGAACACAAAATCATACAGTATACACAAC
The DNA here is from genome assembly GCF_040412425.1 of Macrobrachium rosenbergii. Lineage (NCBI taxonomy): Eukaryota > Metazoa > Arthropoda > Malacostraca > Decapoda > Palaemonidae > Macrobrachium > Macrobrachium rosenbergii. The sequence continues at coordinate 4,647,666 of NC_089783.1, read as the reverse complement.
ACACAAATACACACGGGAGATTACTGTATTATGAAAACCATAAGAGCATATATATATATATATATTATATATATATATATATATATATATATATATATATATATATATATATATATATATATATATATATATGATATATATATATATATATATATATATATATATATATATATATATATATATATATATATATATAATCAAAAATATCCTCTGATACACCATCTTCCAGTCAATAAGTCAAATGAAATAAAGACTAATCAATTAATTAATTCATTTTAGTACGATTCATTGCAGGCAAATTCGCCTCTATGACCTCTCTCACCACTGTCTTTGGAGGGAAACCACTTTAATCTCTTTCCTGTCCAAGTGCTGCCGGAATTCCTTAAATTCCAGGTGCGGACCCGATCAGAGCTAATCGTTACTTGAGGCAGGTCAGCTGGTGGAATGAACACACCTGCTCCGCCATCTTGAACCTGCAACCATGCTGCCTGCATTTCCATGTGTGCAGAACGATCCAAACGCCACATAGGAGGAGAAGAAAACGTAATTCCCCAGGCTATAAGCGTCTTAGAGAGAGACACTCATCCTTAGAATTGTTCAGGCAGCCCCAGAGGATGGATGTCCTGTCCCTTGCTCCATTAAACTGCCTGTTTCCAACACGTGGCTGGCAGTAACCAAAGTAACTTTTGTTGTGAACTCATTCACTTACCCTCCCTCTCCGTGGCCCTCATAAGAAGAGAACTTCAGCTCCGAATTAAGGTAAAGTACCCGGATTTAAGGTTTTTTGTCAGCCACATTCCCAATTCATTTGAAACTATTTTCCGTTCTTTTCATAGTGCGATATACCTACAGTGAGACCTGTATTGCTTTTTATATTTTGTGCTGTTTTATTTGCAAAGCATTGACGAGAAGTGTGACGTAGTCGTATGATATTCGAGGCAACTGGAATCGAGTTCAGCCTAAGCATCCTCTGTGCAATTCCTCGATTCCTTCATTACAACGCTAGTTTCGGTTGAGTAACCATAAGTATTTCGATTACAGATTAGGAGATATTCGCTGTGGATCTGCGTATCATCTTGCGTGTGTAGTGGTCCGCACTACCTCGCTTTCAATGCCCTTCAAAGCGGGGCACACCTTTGTGCTTCCTCCCACAAATTCCCAGTCATTTGCTGTTCAACTTATTGCACCAGAATTACGTTACCACTCTTCTGATGCGTTTCCCTTGTAAAAATAATGAATTAAGTTAAACCCAAGTGATTATCTAATCACTCCCCGCTTGCAGTAGGCCTTCAGCCATATTTTGTTGTTTATAATTTTAGCTGGCCTCAAGACCAGAGTCCAGATTTTTGTGGTAATTAAGGTAAGTTGCATATCATACTAGTGTACCCCATTAATCAAGCAGGACCCCAGCTTTAAAATTATACCACCGGCAACCTGATTACCTAGATCTCGCAATTGGGAACATCGCAGGTTGAGTCATTACCCCTTTTGGAACTTGCACTTATCAGCTAAATAGCCTCACTAAGAGCTGAATGTGAGACAAGAAACAAACCTTCTTAATTAGCATAAATTCCCCTATAAGCGCAACAAGTGATCCATTTCCACAGTAAGTATTGTGTTATTATTTTAATATTATGTTAGGTACGAACAAAATCGTGACTGAAATAGAGTTAGGAATTGTTAGAACACGTACATGCATCCCTGTTGTGGAGAAGAGAGAGTTATTAACCTTTACACACAGGCTTCTGATGGCTAACGCATGATAGCTTGCATGACTTTAATGATAGACCTACTAGGGAAAGTGAAATTACGAAGAGTTTAACAGGAAATAGTGCGGGTATTTCCTTCCCCATGTGATTTGATCAGTTTTTTGTTTGAAAAATCCTAGTTAGGCACGTTACAGCCCACGCGAGCTGACCCAGTCCAGCAATTTTCGTATCGCTGGAGATAGGATATTTTGCTGCTCTTTTTCTGCTCTCTCTCTCTCTCTCTCTCTCTCTCTCTCTCTCTCTCTCTCTCATAGAGTTCAGAAATATGCTAGACAAAGATATTATTCTTCCTTTTTGAATAAATCTCACAAATCCATAATAGTCTGTTCAGGCCAGGCCAGCCGGAAATCTTGGTTAGTACTTGAATTTGTTTAATTTACACTATAAGAGAAACTCACATGGTTAATTCTGCTCCACTCAAATTTTCCAGTAAACAAGCCGTGAGAAAAGGAAACACCTGTTCATTCATTCGAAACGTTACACTTGATTTTAGAATATTGTGATCAAAAATGTACTTTGGCAGCCTTACTTCTAACCTACGAACGAAAGAAAGATCTTCTGTGAGATATAGAAAAAAAACTTGGCAAGCACCTATGTATATCATATATATATATATATATATATATATATATATATATATATATATATATATATATATATATATATATATATATATATATATATATATATATATATATATATATATATCTGTAATATACATATATGTGTGTATATCACCAAATCCTTATAAGGAGATGAGTGACAACCAGGACTTTGAACAAGTACTCTTGTAGTTTATTCTACATTTTCAAGCTCACACAGAATACAAAAGAAGTTGACAGAGCTTTATATACAAAAACAGAAGAGGGGTGGGGTTACATTTTGTTAAAGTGGGCAGCATGTTCTTTAAACAAAAAAGACAGGGACAAAGGATCAAGGTACAGTCCAGGGTGGAGATTAACATTCCTGGTGGACGTGGCTTCAATAAACACAGTCTGTAGCAGATTCCTTTTCTGATGGTGGTTGACCTTGTAGATTATCGATGACTTATCCCAGTTAATTGCATGACCTGTCTTATGCCAATGATCCACAATGCCATTATTTGATAATCCTCTTGAAATGGCATATTTGTGTTGGGAGCTTCTTACTTTTAGTCCTTTTGATGTTTGACCAATATAACTTTTATTACATTCTTATTACTTTCTGTGTTTCAGGAATTACATCTAGAAAAATAAAAGTTTGCACATTACTAAAGCCGACAAATCCAATTGTTTTTAATAATAGATAAAATTAGCTATGATGAAAATGAAAAAAATAGCAAACTCATCTGATTCTAGTACTTACAAAAAAACTACAGAAAGACCCATTAGTTGATGTCATAAAAAGTTTCAATTCTAAAATAAAAACTATACTAAAGGAATTTGGTTCAATAAAAGAGAATGTATGAACGATTGGCCCATCCTTACCTTATGTGTATGGATTAATCAAAACCCATAAAATAGATTTTCCTATTCGGCCAATTATCAGTTCAACCGGTTCTATTAGTTATAAACTTTCTGGATATCTAATTAAATTACTATCACCTATTCCTGGGTGCTATTTCATATTCCCATTTACAGAACTCTGTTGATTTCAGTGCTAGACTTTCCCATATTGAATTATCCACTACTGACATATTAACCAGTTTTGATGTGACATCTTTATTTACTAAAGTTCCCATTGATGACTTACCTCACTATTTATTACAAAATTTGGACTTGTGTAATCTAGAAATAACCAGCTAATGTCATTATTAATTTGATATCCGTTTGTATAAAAACTTGTAAATTCACTTTCAATGGCAATTCTTATGAACAAATTTTGGTATGGCTATGGGGAACCCTCTTTCGCTACATTTGTCTAATATTTACATGGAATTCTTTGAGTTTAGACTTATTCCAAGAAATCTATTCTCTAAGGTGTTTTGGGTTAGATTTGTAGACGATTGTTTTTGTATTGTAAAAGAAAATGTAAATATTCTTGATTTCTTGCATACAATTAATGATCTTGTACCATCCATAAAATACACGATAGAATATAAAGAAAGTAATTGTATACCTTTTTTGGGTGTCTTAGCTATTAGAAATAACACCAACTTTTGTTTTAAAGTGTATAGGAAACAAATGAATAATTTGTCACATATTCATTTTTACTCTAACCATGCTAAACATATTGAAGTGTCAACATTTTCCAGTATTTATCTTAGAACTCTTAGAACTTATAGTACTGAATTTTTGGAAGAGGATTTTAAAATTATTGGTAAAATAGGGGAATCATTATGTTAACCTTCATATTTTTTTTAGAACTTTGTAAAAATAAAGCAAAAAGACATAGTACAATCCAACCAATGTTAAATTAACAAAGAACTTAAGAATATTCTCTGTTTACCATTTCATCATAATTTCATTCCTGCAGTGCCCATGTTAACAACCATTGTGTGGCGTCTATCTTTGATGGTCACTAAAAAAGAATTTCTCTTACAAAATGTGTTCACTTAAATACCAGCTAAGTCCACAATCAGTGGAATTGCTAAATAAGAATAACAATGTGTGCCAAAATTACTTATGGGGGGGATACAAAAACATTAAGAAAAATCTCAACATTTAATACATAAGTCTCCGGACAGAAGTTACTCCTGAACCTCAATATACATGAAATCAATGAAAAATCACACACCCTAAATTATAAACAACACTTACACAATTAAAGACAGACCTCAACACACTTATACCAAAAAAGGGAGGGGGGTTGTTGTCCAGAAAGGAGAAGGAAAGCCAAAAGATAGCATACCCTACCATGATACACACTAAATTCAATACACTAATAACTCCTCAGTGGTTAATTAATTCATCCCAAATGTCAGGGAAGAATCTCCCGGTGGCAGGGTATCACAGGAACCACTCGGGCAGAGGTTTATAATAGATGAACAATAGGTCCGCAAAATATGTCGACAGTGGTCTAGAGACCGTGATCACACATTATTAATCAATAAATAATTATATTACCGTGGACAAGAGAGGTCCCACCGACGGTGATACTGGATCATTGGTGCTGAAGGACAAAGGGTAGTTAAATCCTTGCAACTCCAGGGCAAGGTGGATCCAAGAATAATTGGGCTGCCACAATCAACAAGCAGGTAATAATCACAAGCAGCACCAGAGGCAGGCAAATTTAGCACCTCTGGCAAAGATCCAGAAACAGACTAACTTAACTCTCCAACAGGAGCTTCCACGAACCCCTCTGCCGCATGGAGAGAGTGGGAGGGGGCCATACACACACCCACAAATCATGTAAAGAAAAACAATTGTTAAATATGCTTAAGATGTGAACCACTGGTGAGGAGGAAAAACAAGCTAATTCTGAATACCTGAATACAATATTTCAACAAAAAATTCAACTATAAAAAATTAAAGTATTTATCTAAATGAAACTAATGACAACATAGTGAGAACTGATTTTAACTTAGTATTTAAATATAATATTTTTAGAAATAAACTAATTAAGAATAGCCCGCCCAATTCAAACAATATTGTATACCGTATTCCTTGCAAAGAATGTAGTAGTTTTATATTGGTCAAACATCAAAAGGACTAAAAGTAAGAAGCTCCCAACACAAATATGTCATTGTAAGAGACTTATCAAATAATGACAGGTCATTGGCTTAGGACAGGCCATGCAATTAACTAGGATAAGTCATCGATAATCTACAAGGTCAACGACCATCAGAAAAGGAATCTGTGGAGTCTGTGTTTATTGAAGCCATTTTCACCAAGAATGTTAATCTCCATCCTGGATTGTCCCTTGATCCTTTGTCCCTGTCTTTTTTGTTTAAAACATGCTGCCCATATTAACAAACTGTAACCCACTCCCTTTCTGTTTTTGTATATTAAGATCTGTCAACTTCTTTTGTATTCTGTGTGAACTTGAAAATGTGGAATAAACTACGAAAATACTTGTTCAAAGTCTTGGTTTTACCACCTTCCTACATGATATATATGTATGAATATTAAGATGTAAATATTTGGAATTAATCATAATTATTCTGTAGAGTTGGAATCATTGAAATTTTATTTTCTCATTAAAAGGAATATTCACAGTTTTCAATTTAATTAAGGGCTAAATGTGATGACTATATTTCACACATTTCTTGTTGGTCCAGCTGATCATTATTAGAAGTAATAGTAATCAATAATAACCATACCAAACTATTGTACTTGCTCTATCAAAAAAGGTCAAGAGACTTAGTTTTTTAAACATATGTTTTACAAACAAGGATCTGGATGAAATTACAGTACAGAACACTGCAAAAGGAAACTAAAAGAAGATAAAAGCAAGGCATGGTACGAAGTGATGGCATGGTAGTCATGGAAGGTACAAATAAGGAAATGCAAAAAGTGCGTGGAGCACTCTAAGCCTTGAAAAAATATAAAGTTTTTTTTTATTTATTTTTTTTTACGGAGAGGAGATGTCGAACAAAAACGCTGATAAAACGATATAAAGTGTGCTGTATTATGTAGCTTTGATCACCATGGGCAAATTTATTCACGTAATGGCAAATTTTTAAAGATATAAAAGTAGAAGGCAAACAGTCTTATATGCCATATATATATATATATATATATATATATATATATATATTATATATATATATATATATATATATATATATATATATATATATATATATATATATATATATATATATATATATATAAGGGCATATAAGACCGATGCCCTGTTACTTTTTGCCTCTTTTAGAATTTACTTTTATGTGAATTAATTTCCCCATGGTGATCAAAGCTACATGATACGGCAAACTTTATATCTTTTTATCGGTGTTTTTGTTCGATATCTCCTCTCTGCAAAATAAGGATAAATAAATATACTTATATTTTCTTGCAAGGCTCAGAGTGCGGCACGCACTTTTTTCATTTCCTTATTTGTACCTTCCATGAATACCATGCCATCACTTCGTACCGTACCTTGCTTTTATCTTCTTTTAGTTTCCTTTTGCGGTGTTCTCTACCGTAATTTCATCCAGATCCTTGCTTGTAAAACATATATTTTAAAAGCTAAGTCTCTTGACCTTTTTTGATAGAGTAAGTACAATAATTTGGTATGGTTATTATTAATTACTATTGCTTCTAATAATGATCACCTAAACCCACAAGAAATGTGGAAAATATAGTCATCACCTTTAGCCCTTAATTAAATTGAAGACTGTGAATATTCCTTTTAATGAGAAAAACATTTCGATGATTCCAACTGTACAGAATAATTATGATTAATTCCAAATATTTACATCTTAATATTCATACAGAGCGTAAAATTTTTTTTACGCCGTTGTGATATAGTACATTGATATGTAATTCAAAGTTGTTTTTAGTTTGTTCTCCCGTTGGTAGTAACTGAAAACACAATTTGGCCCTTGATAATCATATAATACAAAATGTAAATGCTAAAGTAAAACTACTTTCTTGGTGAAAATATGAAAGAAAAAAAGGGAGTCGGGGAGTCATCTGATGCCTTTGCATTATATTGCTGTAATTACTTTCATACACTCTTATATCCCAGCTTCTATACCTATCGTTCTGTACTTTCATCTATGTCGAGTCTTCAAATCCATTTAACATCGTCTGAGCACGGAACTGGGAAGTCACGGCCTATGTTTTCTTGTCAGTAGCTTTTAATTTTACTGAACATATAGCTTTGCAGTTTAGAGCAAGTTCATCAAAAGTTGGGTCTAGCTTTTTATGAACAAAACAATGAATAGCCTTAATACTAATTTATTATACATAGAAATTTACATATTTACAAGTGAGTTCAGATTCTGGGTGGCGAAAGCACACGAAATGATCATTGCCATAGCTAATCATCACAAACTCAAAAAAAGGAAAATAATCCCTAAAGTACAATTGTTCAAATACCTTCAAGTTCAAAACATCAATGATGATGAAATGGTTGTATAGCCATAAGCCAATCTTGGCATATAAAAGTAACTAGCACAAAGACTTTTTAAAGTGGTTTAGAAAAAGACTTGGTGTTATTAAGGAACTTTTAGGGGATGTTGACTGGGGAATGGGAATTAGCTCCCACGTATCATATTCTTTTGGTGACTGGGAGATTTTTGCTCTTGGGGGTTTCCATAACTAACGTGCTCATTTTCATTTTACATTGATGAG